>NC_000070.6:24670000-24970000 GCF_000001635.26 Mus musculus
ATTATGAGTTCTGACAGTGCAGAGTTATAAAACACAGGTAGGGTTATCAGCTGAGGCTTTAAGTGGGTATTCAGCATAATTCTAACAAATTCACTCTTGAAAAGCACAAAATGACTAAAAAGGCTTCCATGGCCTAACCTCTCAGCGCAGTCTGATAAAGAGCGGTTTTTGCTCAGCTGGCTTTGCAAATGCTGAGAGGATCGGGCTGAGAACACGCATGCGCCGGAGACGCTTTCATTAGCTCCACAGTACAGGTCCCTCGGTCCCAGTCCTTTTTGTTCTCTGAGAACAGGAAGGACATGAAGAGCTGAGAAAGACTTCATTCATCAGTGGGTGCGCATCAGCTAGAATCAACTGTGGCTACAAACCTGAAGCTCCCCTGCTGTACCACAAGTGGCAGAGAACGGAGCAGAACCACCAATCCAAAGCTGACATAAAAAGAGTATCCCAAGAGAAGAATGGAAGTTCTAAGACGGGGCCAGGTAAACGGGGCATTAAATGGATTTGGAGAAAATGAAACAGTATGAAGTTAGTTATACAGTCCTTCTTGCATTAACAAACTGTAGATATTAACATCCTTTAAAACATAGCGATGAATGGAACCGAATAAACAAGCCTCTAGCTTCGATTTTCTTAAGTTTGCAATCAACTAGGGACTCATCATGAAACTGATAGGTTTTAAGTCAAAGCTACAAAACAAAGGGAAAAGGTTTAGCTATAAAATCCGTGTGTATTATTTGCATGTGCACAAGTGCATATATGCACGCACGTGTGTGTGGTACAGGCTCTGAAGGATTTTACGTTTCTTTAGGATTTGAACATTCAGGATTCTACCTCTCTGGAGTGCACTGCTTTGAATTGTGCTCAGCACTGCTGTAAGGCGAGAGGGTATCCGCTGGCTCAGCTTTCAGGTTAGCTTTTAATATCTTAACTAAGTAGCTTTACAGAAAACTTAGACTGTTGTTTTCTTGGCCAAACTGTACAGTGCAATGGCAGGATAAAGGCAAGCAGTTCACAAAGTAAAAGAGAGAGTGGACAGAATAGCAGGCTTTCCCATTTTCCATGTAGTAATTTAGAAAACAAAATTCCCCTGAGATCTAGAGAGAATTCATTGTAAGGCCTGCTGCCATATACACATGTACCCAAAAAGTACAAAATTCTGCCTCTGTGTGCATAGACTTCAAGAGTAAAATCCCAAGCTGAGGACAAGCTGGGGCACTCAGCACTCTGCCCTGCCGTGGTATTCTAAGGATAAGTTCAAAGGAAAGAGTTCCAAAAGATACTTTCCGAGTCCAGCCTTACACTCTTGCACTTTCTCAGGGACTCAGCTGCTATGGCACATCCCATCCATTGGGCACACAGGCACCATAGCGATTGTCACCAAGGCTCCCAAGGAGCTAGTTCTCTTAGTGTGAGGCTGGCTTCTTAAGCCATGGCATCCTTCTGAACAGAAGGTGCTTTGTGTACAGGATAAACTGGATGACGTGCTGACACTGATGGCTCATCAGGTAGAAACCAGCACTTCCTTCTGGGTTCAAAATACATGCAGAAGAAAGGCAGGGCAACTTGATTAGGTCCACTTCTAAGGCCCAGAACCCAAGGGTCACGGAATGGTCCATCACGTAGCCCCTTTACAGCATCCGAATCTTACATGGGAGGAGAAGAGCAAAGCCCGCTTTTCAGGAATCCTGTCAGCATTGGTGAACGCCTTTATTTACCACACTGTTTAGCTTTTCTGGATATGCATGCACTTTCTTACCCAGGGTATCTACACAAGTGGGCAGCACCAGGAGTCCCCTGCAGTGCTCATATACAGTGCCAGTCTCACACCGGAAGAGAAGGATGCTTACATGTACTGATCTCTAACTAAGCAGCAACCTTTCAGAGTACAGCTTAGTTTTCCTTTCAGCTGTGAGTAATTTCCCATTGTGATTGGCTGACTTATAGCCCATTTAGTATAATTAATGCCAAATTACATTGTAATTCACATAGAATTACGAATTAAAAGCTATATTAAGAGCAAATGGATTAATCAAAATTAATGATATTATACTCACTTGTTTTAAAGTGTTAATAAGATGGGCCTTCCTAAAACGTTTAAACTTAAGCATAGCATTATCAGACTTACTTGTGTGGCCAGAGGAGGTAGTGTGTGGACATTTCACATCAACAAGAGCACACACTAGGCAGACAGAAGTTTTCAATCTCAAGTGTGATAGGCTCTTTTGACTTGTACTTGAACAAAATATGAGTGCCTCTTACCAATACTGACCTGCAATTTTTTTTTTAATAAACAAAGCAGGAGAATGTTAGACAACTGTACTACCTACCTTTGGAAAACATCAAGGTCCTTTCAACTCTCCCTAAAATTGATTACATCTGCTTCTGCTTTTCCTACCAGGGTGCTGGGATTCATTTGCTGTCTTGATTATAATACTCCTGTAACAGAGAGGAGGTGCTAGAACCACGATGGAGAACGTCATCACTGGGAATGTACAACTCTGCAAAATGGGCCCAAAGAGAACCTAAGACTCATCTCTTTCTATGGGTTCTCATGCAGACCGTGGCCTTGGAATCACTTGTTTCCAGATATTTTAAGTCCAAATGTCCTCTCTTCCTATATGGTAGAGATGGACTACAGGGCTCATGCACTCCAGGTAAGTACCCACCATTACATTATAGCTCAATCCAAATCTTGGCCTTTATTTTATATTTTATCAAAAGTTACAGGGTGAAGGAAGTAGTACATACGATATTAGTAATAAATAACAGATGCCACGTCTTTTTCAGAGATTTCAATTCAATCTGAGTATCTTTGAGTTCTTGGGTCACTCTACATAGATGCTCTGATGTACTCAGTGAGAATGCCAGGGCCAGAGAATCAGTATGCTCTGGCATGGCCAACCATCACGAACTGCATAGCCACTTGAGTGACCTGGTACTGTACAACATGGAAGACACTAATACCAAATCAATACATACCGATTTGTTCAGAAATTACATATTCTATCTCTTAAACTCCATATCTAGGCTGTTATCCAAGCATCAACTTCTGTAACAGATTTCTAAAGTTTCAACATAATGAGCATATAATGAAGACATGATGATTCATTGTTTCCATTCCTTCCATACAGTTTCTAGTCCCAGGTAGAAACCATAGCCTGCGGATTTGCCCAGTCTTCCTTAGCTACCTCAGCAGAAGTAAAGGAACTCAGCGCTCTCTTACACTGATGAAGTCGCCTCACAGGATCTGCAAGTGACTCCACCTTATCAGCCTCCCCTTGGCATTCTGACGAACATAAGGTACTTCACTGAGCAACTGAAATGCTCTATACGTTCTTCTTAATTGACCCATCTAAAGAACCCCAAATTTTCTGGCAAGACCCTCAGCAATATATCCTACTGCTGATTCCGCTACTGCTGTTATCAGAGTCATTTTTGCTGTTTCCCACAGAGTTGTACAAGATGTTCAAAGGAATGCTGGCCAGTTACTGAAAATATCAATAGTTGATTTTATTCATTATGGAGTAAGATTTAGATATGGAAGATGTAGGGACTACTTTTATTTATTTGGTTGGGGGAGATGCTTGGTGTATTTTGAGAGAATAAAGTAAGATCACCATTGGAACAAAATGTAAAGTGAGTTAGTTATCAATGAATCTCACACTTAGACTCTGCTTTTCTCACTAGTTAAAATTTAGATAAAACTTGCCTCATACACTATAATAAGTCTAAGGAAAGATTCATATGAAATTATGTGTAAAAAATTCATTAAAATAGAAAGCTCTCTAGGCTTCTAAGAATTATTATTGTTGTTATTATTGGTGGACTTCTGTGCCTGCCCTCAGGGTTTCTACCTCATATACAGCTTATGGTTGGGTTTTATTTTTAAATCCCTGATAACCCAGGTAGCAGCAATATTACTGCAGGCCACCAATGCATAAGTAATATTCTCCAGTCATCTTTTCCCTTCTCATAACAACAACAAAAATATCAGTCTGGGAACAACATGAATCACAATGAAAATTAGAACCAGAAAACATAAATATGTCATATCTCATAAATCACCTTCTTGTTCTGTTGTGTTCAATTCCAAAAAAAAAAAAAAAAAAAAAAAAGGAAAAAGAAAAAGAAACTGTTAACTCCCGGGACCAGCAGCACATGAATACAAGTTGCCTTTCTTGTAATTTCTGATAATCGCTACCCCTCACAGCTACTCGACAGCACACTGCCCTAGTGCTGGGAATTGGCTGCAGCAAAGTCCCTATGAAATGGTTGTGTCATGTGTCTCACAAAGGCATAAAGCCCAGACAAACAACAGCAAAGCCACTAGTCAAGCTACCGGGGAAGCGCCCGCACGGAGAATTAGCAGCGTGGAGGTCAGGAGGAATGACTGAATACACAGTAGCATGTTCAAGTACCAAGCCCAGGCAGAACAGCATCTCTCAGGGTCCAGCTGGGGGCCCGTAAAAGAAGCATCCTCGGGACTGCACCATTTGAGATGCAAAGGAGCTGGTGTTTATTTTCTCCACTAACATTTAATAGAATGTACAAGACTGTATCCGCTGGGTGGAACGAGTAGGCAGTTTCGGGAAGAAAATTGAGAACTGGTACAAATTTGATTAGCTTAGGGATTGGTGAGTAAAAATACATATGGAAATTAATACATAAATATACCCTGCAAAGGCCTAGCCCGGAAAAATATAGCAATACTATTATACTACAACTTATGCACAAAAATAGACAAGGATAAAATGAAAGATTACACTTTCGGAGTAAAAGTCTAAGAACACAGAGTCTGACTTCATTTTAAGTTACCAAGATCTATGTATTTAAAATGTGAACTCTATTTTGGAAAATTTTCGATTATATAAGCATACCCTATGATTCATTTGATTAGGACAAAGACCAGCAGAGATTTTTCAAAGCTATATGAGCATGACCAGGATTCATCAATGAACAAGTTACTAAAGAAACAATGAAGGAACCCTGGATGCTGAGGGAATGTCCAAGCAATTGCACTTCTATTTCTGTAGAAACAAAGTCATTTCAATACACCCCAAGTGACAAGCAGAACTGTCCACAGCAGACCCACAGCACCCAGGAAAGCAGGGCCACTACCAAGCATCCAGCACCCATGCCTTACTTACCGCAGGCAGCAAGAGTGCTCAGTACCATCTGGCTGCCACAGCAGGGCCTCAGTACCTAGTTATCATGAATGAAGGACTGAAGCACGGCCATAGCACACAGAAGAATAAGCAAGATGACAGACTCAGTGCAGGAAGAGCAGTCATACTCTTTCTACTGTGGGTGCTACTGCACAACTACACAGAGAACCGCAAGAGCTTAAAATGTCTTCTTACGTCTCCATTTCTTTAGTCCTTGTGGTTGGATACAGAGCCTCACTCACCACAGAAAAGACTCTAAGCACTGAGATATACCCGGCCTTTCCTAATTTTGTTTAAAGGCAAAGGAATGTTTGATGCAATCTGTTTACCAGTTCTTAATAACTTTAGGCTCTTGGCCAGGGTGGATAGGTACAAAGTTAGGGGACAGGAATTTGCAGCTTTGTTCTGCCAATTTTCCACTTATATCATTGGACTGAAAAAAAATGGTAAGTATAAAAGCATTCTCAAGACTTTGACTCACTGTGTAAATCAGAAGCACAGGGATGCATTGGTTCACCAGTTGCAGTGTGTGATCGGCTTATGGCGGATCAGAAGTATATTCGGGTCAGGTTATCATCTAAGAGGTACAAGATGAAACCTGCAGAAGTCACTCAGGGCCTGCACCTTCTGACTATGAAAGGGTAGAAAGTTTACCTTCTGGGATTACTTTTAAGGAAAATGAGTAAGTTGAAACACCATGCATGGATTCTGTGGTGCAGACAAAAGCTAAAGAAGATCTGGTCAAAAAACAAAAACAAAAAATCATCAGCACAGAAGAGGCTGTTGACTACCCTCTCCAGTCTGTAGCTCTCCTTCTAGAGACACAGATTTCCAGTAAGATACAAGAAAATACGGATTTTAAAAGGCCAAACGCATTGTCTATACCGTGTTTCCTAAAAAAAAATTAAGTACATTATTATATAGGAATGGTAGTATATCTTATCATTCATTCAATTTTAATATTAAGGCTGCACATTATTGTCATTATTATCTATGGGATACATGAGAACAACATGGTTATACAATGTGAACATTGCAGGCCCAGCCTCTGCCTCTGGAAGTCCATAATCACAGACAGATGTAAACAGGATTATACCAGCTCGAAAGAGATAGCATGGACATCTTATGAATAGGAAGAAAGTGTCTACCAGCCAAGGACAACAAAGGAGTAAAAGCATTGTTAGAGACTATATAGGAAGTGTTAGTAAATTATTAAAGGGAAATAAATATTCTACAAATGCAAATATTAAAATGGAATAAATCTGATTAAATAACTTGAAATTTACCTTAAATTGTGTTCGGGGGTGGGGGGGTGGGGATGTAATTTCTAACACTATGTTTAACACTATGGTGGTTTGAATATACTTGGTCCAGAGAGTGGCACTATTAGGAGGTGTGGCCTTTTTGGAGTAGGTGTGGTCTTGTTGGAGGAAGTGTGTCACTGTGGGGGTGGGCTTTGAGACCTGTAAGCCAGCCCAATTAAGTGTTATCTTTATAATTGTTTTGGTCATAGTGTCTTTTCATAAAACCCTTACTTAGTAAAACCCTAACTAAGGCAAACACACAACAGGTGTCAAAAATATTCAACTTATTTCCCCAAGTTATCTTGATCTGCTTGCTTTGTTTGATTTGTTTCTACTATTTTAGAGGCAAAGTCACAATTATCAGACTTATTTCTTACAGTTTAAGCAATAAAAATCTCTTCCATTTTGGCTGGGTCTTGGGGAAGAAAGAGAGTTATCCAACTGTGCTCTGTTTTCCACCTCAAGAGACCTCAGTGTTCTCAGCTGCTCAGTCCATGCTGAAAAGAGAGACTGCCGTCTCTGTTAGCTTGTCTATGAACTTGGGCCATGTGGAGCTTTTCCTATCAACTTTTCTCCAATAGAAGAGATTCACCTCCCATTCTAGAGAAATCTAGAAAAATAGAATCTGTGACTGAGCAAGCAGGAAATGTACATTTTTGAGAAGAAAGAGATAAGTAGCCCCTCTGTAGGAAGGGCATTGAATTATTTCATTCTGAGCTGTTTTTCTTTTTCTATTAAAAATAGATTTTTTAATGCAATATATTATGAATATGGTTACCCTTCCCCCAACTCCCCATTCACACAAATCCACATCATTTTTTCTTCTCTCTCATTAGAAAACAAACAGGCTTCCAAGATTGTTTGCTTATTTATTTAAAACCATTTTGCTGACGACTAAGCACTGACTATATTAAAGGTAGACAACATGATGAACTGACACATACAAATGTTGCATAACTGTTACCACAGTCTAATTAGCATGTCCGTTGCCACCCTTGTAAGGTATCTAATCTTCAGAATTTGTGAAATTTGAACCCTTTGTCCCACATCTTCTTTGGCAGGACCCCTACGTAGGACTCTACAGTGTTGGCTGTGTTTCACTCTAGCCAGATACATTTAATAGTACCCTACTAAAACAAAATCTGGAGTTAGAGCTAAGAGTTCTCACTGACCTGAAAGCAAAATCAAACTGGTAGAAATTTGCGAGACAACACAGTGAGATTTCATGCCCCCAGTTCCTCTGTGCTGGCTGGCACATTTTTTGCTGGTTGTGTTTCTTCTTTCTTTGAAGATAATAATTTGGTGACTTTCCTTTGGAACTTGAGAAATCATTGTCCTCAAGACATAAACCAAGTTGTTGAGCTATACTGAGGTAAATTTGAAATGATATGTATTTAAAGTTCTTTTAGGTCATAAAGCTTCTGACATATAACTGTGGTTCAAAACTGTTTCCTCTGAAAACATAATGAAGTTAACCAACAGACCAAGCAATAATTGGCTAAACGAAGGAAAACCTGTCTGGATAAGACTAAGAAATTCTAAGAAATAGAAGAGTTTTTAAAAGGTCAAACTAAGCCTTTAATCCCAGCAGTTGGGAGGCAGAGGCAGGCAGATTTCTGAGTTCGAGGTCAGCCTGATCTACAAAGTGAGTTCTAGGACAGCACAGAGAAACCCTGTCTCGAAAACAAACAAACAAACAGGTCAAACTATCTGAGTATGGTGGTGTACACCTTTAATCTCTGCACTCTGGAGGCAGAGGCAATTGGATATCTGTGAGTTCAAGGAAAAACTCATCTATTACTGAGTTCCAGGTCAGCTGAGAATATATAACCCCTGTCTAAAGAAAAAAAATCAAATGGACAAAAACAAACAAACAAACAAACAAAACCAAGGTATAATGAGGAGGAGATTTAGTTGGCTCATGGGTCCACAAAATGGTCATTGCAGGTTGTGGCAAACTTTATCAAGGAGAGGGACAGAAAAAGAAAAAGGTAAATAAAAAAAGAAAAGTTTGTTCTACAAGATTAATTTAATGGTTCTTATGACAGGCTTCAGAGTCATCCTGATATATAATGAAAATTAGTCCTTTCACGGAAGAAGAGATTGTCCCAGATTACATTATCACAATGTAGTGAAACAGCCACCTGGGTAAACCTGTGTGTGTTGGCTGTGTTTCACCTAAGCTACCGTGCACATATTAATCAAATAGCACTACCTTCTTCCACGTTTCTATTACCTGCCCTACTTTGTGCCAATTTCCTTTCTCTTCCTCAGCACCTCTTCTTCACTGTTCTTTAAGACATGGGATGGGGATTTGTCAAAGTCAATGAGCACTTTATTACAGTGAGAACGTTCTGTAATGAACAATTCAGCAGTTTAATGAGATTCTGTAGATCTGTCTCCAGCCTGTCTGTCAAGTTTCACTTCTATAAAGCACCCTGACACTAATCCACAGGCAGACCCAATCTTTACCCTGGGCTGAATATTAGATTCGTCCATGGTATATTACATTACTAGTATAACCTCAGCAAAAAATGATGAACTTAACTCTACTTGAGGCAATATAGTTGGTCTGATTTGATTTTTCTCTATTGAGTATGAAGGAATTACTTATTTACTAAGATAAAGCAAAAACAATTTCTTATTGCCTCCTGAATGCCTAAATTGATAATATTTATGGAAGTCTTTTAATTCTTTTTTGGGGATCAGGTCTAACAAACTATCATATTGCCTGCAGAAACCAGTTTCTAAAATTCTACTTTATAAAACTAGTGGCCTTTAGAAAGGCAATTGTGATAGCTTCTATACAGACAGAATGGAATTTTCCTGATAGTCAGACATCTGCACTTTACTGTGCCTATCTAAGGCAGTGCCTAAAACTATGGGAAAATAACAGGCAGATGTCACAAGAAGAGGTGACTTCAAATCTCAGTTGTGTTAGTAAAAAACTGACATACAGAATCCATTGTGTTTCTTTTTCCCTTAATGAAGGGATTTGGCTACTTCATACTCTGAGCTGGCCATAGTAAATTCTGATGGTTTGTATGATAGGAGGGAGCTCCAGATTTCTGAACTCCCTGTCAGAACCGCATCCTCAACAACTCTTGCAACCATGGCAAAACTTCCTAGAAATGCCCAGGATGCAGCAGACTCTTGTAGCCTCTTTTAAAATCAAGACTGTGGACTGGGGGAGAGATATGGTAGCTATCAACAGCCTTGGATTGGAAGGGTGTCTCTGCTCTGTAAACTAGAGCCAAGTTCTGATGTCTTTATTCTATTTGTTAGAAGATGGAGACAGTCACCCACCTGGCCTGTTGTGCACTAAATCAATAAGTTTCACATGCCTGTGACTTTGCTGGCCCTAATCTCTTACTACATTCAATAAAAAGAAAGACTGTTGCTGATAAAAGTTCAAAGAAGGAAGGAAGATATCACAAAAGTTATACATCAGTAGAATCAGGTGTTAGATGACACATTTTGACCAGTGGTAAAAAGCTTCCTGAACATTTTTGGTAAGATAAGTGCTTACCCCCTCTCATCTGCCCATAGAACCTTGAACTTCTCCTAGTATAGCAGATAGCAACTATTCATATCATCCTGCAGGCCTGAAATTCCAAGTGTCAAGGATGTGTAGCCATGATGCTGTAGAATGAGCTAGGCAGCGAAGGGAGAAGGGATAAAATGAGCTCTAGATCCCAAAGTCTTCAGGCATATTATCCAAGGACAGTCACTAGGGATGAGCAGAAGAGGATTTAAATTGAATAATCAACTCTCCAACAAAAAGCATCCTCTGTCCCCTAGACAAAGCAGTGACAGGATGTGAAAAGATTCTACAGTCAGGGGAGAAGGAGGGGCTTGTGAGCGCTTGAGTGAATGCATAATGAACCATGGCAGGAAGATTTGTTTTTCTCACTATAAAGTAGGAAGAACTTCCTCTCATCTGAGGTCTGAGCTTCTTTCTATTGCAATAAGAAAATGGTGCTGCAAGTATAAAGGGACCATTGTCAGTATAGCAGTTAGGGGAGCAATAGAGAAGGGATAGGGCAGTAGAGGATAGAGCAATAGATTAGAGTACACGGAATCTGATCTTACAATGGAAAAGGGGGAAAGGACATCCGGGAAGGAGAGAGAGAGAGAGAGAGAGAGAGAGAGAGAGAGAGAGAGAGAGAGAGATATGCAAAGGAGGAAGGGGTTTCAATAATAGGAAGGATGTCTGAAAACGCTGTTATAAGGAATCATGCTATTAACTATCTGCCTTAAAAACAAAACTTACAGTCCATGTAAGTCTATGTATATACATAAATAGTTTAAAAGAAAATTTCTCATCTGTGTTAGCATTCTGTGTAATCTCCACCCCACAGTTACCTGGCAACAGCCAGGTGTGCCTGGCTCACTATAAAAGGGGCTGCTTGCCCCCTCCTCTCTCTCTTGCTCTTGCCTTACTGCTTCTGCTTTCTGTCCTCTTATCCCTTCCCGCTCTCCCCTCTCCATGTGCTCATGGCCTCTACTTCCCTCCTCCTCCTCCTCCTCCTCCTCCTCCTCCTCCTCCTATTCTTCTTCTTCTTCTTCTTCTTCTTCTTCTTCTTCTTCTTCTTCTTCTTCTTCTTCTTCTTCTTCTTCTTCTTCTTCTTCTTCTTCTTCTTCTTCTTCTTCTCCTCTCTCTCCCTCCCTCTCTCCCTCTCTCCCTGCCCCCCCCCTCCCTTGCCATACCCTGAATAAATTCTACTTTATACTATACTGTCATGTGGCTGGTCCCTCAGAGGGAAGGGATGCCTCAGCCTGGGCCCATCAAGGTACCCCCTTCCTTCACACCTCAGAAGAAATTATGTAATTATATTATAATCTCAAAAATAAAAGAAACAAATTTTTAAAAAGTCCAAATTCCCTACACATAAACACTATGCTCTTAGTAGGAATTTAAGAAATGGATTTCAAGCCAAGTATTTTACTCTATTCATAGATTCCAAAGTACAACCATGTTTGAACACTTGTGTTTACCATTGACCTCTTGTATTAATTTACCTGTTCATTTTCAATTCATTGACTTGTGAACAAGTCCTTCTTCACCCAAACTTAAATCGTCAAAATTAGCCAACTTCAAAACCCATTAACTAAGCTATCTACACATTAGTAAAAAACTCACATGAAAAAGTTTATTTGAACTAGTAGAAGATATTTCTAAGTTTTTCTCACTAAAATAATTTTTAAAAGAAATATTACTAGATTGTTTTTCACCAAACCCCTGAATTCCTTTAGATTCAGTGGCTTAAGTATGTATAAAATTGCTTTACAATATATTTGCTTTACAATCCATTCTTCTCATATTCAGCTTAAGAAATATTTTTTGTCTTCGAGAGAAAATTCTTTTCCTTCTGTAATTTACCCAGGTTTGAGGAAGCCACAGTAGTGGCCTCATCCCAAGTTGGGCTGCAGACCTGGTAGCCTTCAGTGACTTGCTTAACTAGGGAGCAGGGCTTCAACACAACCGATAGCCATGCCTCATCAAATAATGGTTGTTGCTCCAGAGTTCTTCCCTTTCTAATCATGTCCCACCTTCCTGAGGTCAGGCACCATGTCCTTACCTGCCAGATCTGCTCCTCACTCAGGGACGTCAGGCGGTCACTCTTCAGCACCTCCTGAAGCAGGCAGTAGGGCAGCGTGAGGACATCCTCTGGGCGGCTCTTCAGGAGCTCCGAGAGATGCTTCACTAGGAAGTCAATCACTGCCTTCTCCAACAAAGTGAGGTGAAAGAGGTCAGCAAGTCTGTACAGATCCAAGTAATTAAAGCTATTTAGTTCCTGGGTGCCAAAAACATAAACAACAAAAAAAAATCTCTTAGAAATTCACAAAGAACAGGCAAGAATTTAAGTCCACTCACCACTGTTTTTATAACAGGCACGGGGGATGGGGCCATTAGTATTAGGACCATCCCCCTGCCCCACCAATTATAAAGCTCTAAGCTTTTATTATTTTCTCCCTCTCTAAACCTATATTTTTAAAAAAAATTATTTTTATTTTATGTGCATTAATATTTTGCCTGAATGTATGTCTGTATGAGGGATCCCCTGGAACTGGAGTTACAGAATAGTGAGTTGCCAAGTAGGCACTTGGAATTGAACCTGGGTCCTCTGGAAGTGCAGACAGTGCTCTTAACCACTATGACATCTCTCCAGCCCACAAATCCATATTCTTAAAAACATCTTTAAGATTTAGGATTTCCAGAAAGAACTTTCTGGGTTTTGTGGGCTGAAATGCTCCTTTATAATCTTTTGAAAACCTTTGGAAGCCCTTACCAATAGAATGTGATGGTTATTGTTGCTGGCCATCTTGATTACATCTGGAATTAACTAAATCTCACATCTGTGAGAGACTTTTAGCTCAGTTGTTTGAGGTCAGAGACCTACCTTGAACCTGGGTCTCACCTTCTCATGGCAACCTATCTGAGGGACAGGAAATAGAGAAGCCTTTTGCTCTTTCACTGCTTCCTCTCGCTCTCCTTTCACTGGCATTAGAGCCTACTCTTTGTGATTCTGTTATTTACTGAAGACCAGTTGACACACCCAGCCTTGTGGACTGAACAACTATTAGAATCTTGGACTTTCCACTGGTAGCCATTGTTGGAATAGATGGACTACAAACTGTAAGCCATTCTAATAAATCTCCTTTATATCTATAAACATAAATTTATATATATAATAAAATAAATAGAATATAGGCTATTATACATAAAGACTATAATAAGTATAAATAAATTTGTGTATTTATATATAGGAAATTTATTATATATGCTAAGTATAATATAATACTAAAGATAGATATACACACTATCAGTTCTATCTATCCTCTAAGAACCCAGACTCAGTTATGTGTTCTACCCTTCCTGTAGTTTAGTTTAGCTTTTTGTCTACTGATGGTAATACAGGAACAGTTAAGTGAGGATTAAGGATGAAATACAAAACAAAAACCAGACTGACTTCAAATTGTTTCTGAAACTTTTTAACCTAAGTCCATCTGTACATAAAAACAACTCATCCTACTTTAATGGTACCGAAAGATGAAATTTATATGCAAATCTTAGCAAATGGGTTAATCTCACAGAAAGGACTTGTGTCTTGAATATTTATATGCCAAACCCGACTAAACATGGAGCTTGCTCTGTTAGCCTTGACATGCAGAACACCAATAGCATACCCTCCTACCCATTCCCAGCATCACACACAGCCAGGACTCTGGGAACCCACAGCCATAAAGTTGCAGCTCCCCCGTTCCCAAGGAATTTCTGTCACTGTGCCCCTGGGAGAGCCAGAGTGGCTCATCTGTTGATAGAAAGCTTGCCTATTAAGTATAACAAGAATGACAGTATCTTTAGATGCTCCCCATTCTCACTTTATAGTCACTAATATGCGGGCAGTGTTTGGAAGAGCAGAAGGTCTAGAGGATGCTACGAGACAAGCTATAGGTTCTTTATAGACATTCTGTACACCTATTTAACTAAACTTGACATATTTCCTTTCCCTAGTTGTCTCAGATTATTAACTAACAATATTTAATTCTATTATAACAAATATATATACATATATACACATAATATTTGATTCTAAATGAGTATTTTTAAAATCTTATTTTTACTAAAATTCTCAAATATTACAGGATCATATATATCACAAGTTCATATGTTCTGGCTTTGGTTAAAATGAGAGTCCACTTAGTGCTGCCTGTATATGCCTGGGCATGGGACAACCTCCTGGAGCACATGTGTCCTCTTGGGCAACACACCCATAAAGGAAATCGATTTTCCTTCTGCTAGCAGACACTAATTTTCAGTTGTACCTCAGTTGAGGGTGGGACTTCATGGGCCCTTTCCTATTCACACTGGGATTCTGGCTAGTTAGATCTAGGTCTTATGTATGTAGTCCTCACTGCTGTGAGTTCATGTATGTAAGAGTTCTGCCATGTCCAGCATGTGCAGACATCCACAGCCACACACTCTTACAGCCTCTCCTTCCCCTCTTCCATGATGATGGCTTTAAAGGAGCGTCTGATACAGATGTCCCATTTAAAGCCGAGCATGCCACTGTCCCTGACTCTTGGCATGCTGACCAGTTGTCGTTCTGTATATTAATCACAGTCTACTACAGTAAGAAACTTTTCTGAGAAAAGCTGAGAAAGAAATACACTAATCTGGTAGAGTAGGGAAGGAGAATTTGCTGTTAGTCTGAAAGGACTAAATGCTTATTTGTTAAAATGCTTTTTAAAAAAGATGACCCCTAAAGTCTACTACTATGCAAGTTGATGGGGATCCAGTCACACTTCCACTGAAATAACCCTGGATTCTTATTCACATTTTACCAAAGGAATACAGAAGTTACTGAACCAGATTTTCAAGTCTTTTTAAAATTGTTGTTCTTCAGAGTTTACTTCTTAGGATTTGTAAGTACGAGGATGGCAGGAGAGGGCAGGAGATTCTAGCGTGCACTTCAGCACATCTTTGAGATGGAATACATCTCTGAAGCAAGTTCACCTAATTTGGAGTCCTAAAAATATTTTGGCATCCCAGAGCATTACTCTGGTATTCTTCCAAACCCTGCTTTTCAATTCTTGGAGGGGGGCAGGATTCTGATTCAGTGGCTAGCATCATGGCACAAATAGGGGAGTGGGCAAGAGCAGAAATAACTGTGGTGCTAAGGAGGTGGGAGAGGCATGGAGCAAGTGAAGAAAGCATGGCTTGAATATGGAATGGTAACTGAATACACTTCGCTAGGGGCCTTTCTATCCTTTTACACCTATTCTGGGTCTCTTCCAGTTACTTGAAAGCCCACAACTTGAAAAGTCCCCTTCAAAAGTGCAAATAATTTCTAAAATTAGTTTAATTAGTGATCTTAAATAAGTGTTATTTTTCTTTTTCTTTTTAATTTTTATATAATATAATTTGATGTTTTTTCCCTTACTCCTTCCAGACCCTTCCCATCTTCTACCTACCCAATTTATGCTTCTCTCTCTCTGCTTCCTCCTCCTCCTTAAAGAACCAAAAACAATGTTCTCCTTGAAATTTTTATTTATTTATTTTTATTTATTTATTTAGTTTGTTTGTTTGTTTGTTTTTTGAGACAGGGTTTCTCTGTATAGCCCTGGCTGTCCTGGAACTCACTTTGTAGACCAGGCTGGCCTCAAACTCAGAAATCCGCCTACCTCTGCCTCCCGAGTGCTGGGATTAAAGGCGTGCACCACTTGCTCATACATCATACATTTATGACTGACTGCCTGTGTGTAGGTGCACGTGTGTTTGTGGGTGGGTGTCAAATGTACAATGTGTATGCATACAGAGGCTCGAGGTCATGTTGGGAATGATCCTGCAGCAAACATCCATCTTACCCATCAAAGCAGTCTCTCTCAATCTCAACCTTAACTCACCAATATGGCTAGGATCCCTAGTCAGCTTGCTCTGGCATCCCATCTCTACTTTCTAAGGCTGGAAAAAACAGGCAGGCTGCCACATTTATGTGACATTACGTGCACCCTGGAAACCCAAACTCCAGTACTCATGCCTCTCAGAAAAGCACTTTAGCCTCTAAGTCATCTCCCCAGTCTCTTTGAGGATCTTTGTGTGTGCGATATGTATATGATTATGTGGGTACATTCATGCATGTGAGCACGTGTGTGCATACATGTGTATGCTTGTGGAGGCCAGAGATGTTCATGCCATTTGTCTTTTTTGAGCTCCTTCCCCTTATTTTTTGAGACCGGGGTCTCACTGTACCTGGAACTCATGATGCAGAGAGGCTGGCTGGCCTCTGCGTTCTAGGGATTCACCTGTCTTCCCTAGAACACTGGAGTTACAGATATGGTCTGCCATGCCCCATTTTTATCTGAGTGTTGGGGATATAAACTCAGGTCCCTCAGTCTTACATAGCAAGCATGCTACCAACTGAGCCATCTCCTCAGCCCCACTGTATTTCCTTTGAAGGCAGTTTTTGTATCGTTTCAGGACTATATTAATAGAGCCAAGAATGCTAAGTAGATTTGTGCCATGAACAACTGAACAGCAAAGGGCGAGGCCACTGAAACCTGTCTGTGTGTGAGAGAAACAAATGTTTTAAGAGAATGATGCTCTGAGTTCTACCTTTTCATTGCTCCTTAAAAACACAATGCCCACAAATCTGCAGTGCTTCCTGTCCATGTCAGGAGCCTCTATTCACCTTGCTGTACATAACATGCATCTCTGTTAGTTCAACTGTGTGCAATGGGAAATCGAAGGGACTGGAGAACTCTGCTCCCTGACACCATGATGCCATACCCCACACCCCTCTTATTGGGAAAGACATGATTAGTAAGCATTCAGGAAAACCATGTATAAGTTCATCATGAAAAGAAAATCACTATCAGTGTGTGTGTGTGTGTATGTGTATCTACATATATATATACACACATTATTTATGCGTACATATTCTAGACTTTATAAGAGAGAAGATGTTTATGTGTCAAAAAGAAGGAAAGAAGGAAGGGAGGAAGGAAGAAAGAGAGAGAAAGAAAAGAAAGAAAGAAAGAAAGAAAGAAAGAGAGAGAGAGAGAGAGAGAGAGAGAGGAAGGAGGGAAGGAAGGAAGGAAGGAAGGAAGGAAGGAAGGAAGGAAGGAAGGAAGGAAGGAAGGAAGGCTGAATGAATAATCATATTCAAGGCAAACTACCACAGGCATAGAAGCAACTCAAGATAGAAGGGATGGACAGGTCCCCATAGTCAGGCAGATATGGTACTACTGATAGGAGTCATAGATCATTACCAGATTTTCACTACTCATAATTTACAATTTAAAAAAAAATTCAACCAAGCCACAGGGCTGTTATGGAGACACTTTTTGAAAAAGCACTTCCTACAACTTGGCTCATGCAAAGTAGAGAAGATTGGGCCCTGTTAGAACAAAACAATGAAAATAAAAAATACTGTGGTTTGGTATTCAGAAACCAAAGTTCATCACTGTTGAGAGTAGAAGAAGTTCTAAATGTGTGAAGTCCTGAGTGACTGTGTGTTGACATGAGGCAGCCATGGCAACCGTAAAATGTCCACATGATTTCAGAGGGGCAGCCAGGCATTCCTCTGAGCCATGTGCTGATGCTGATAGTGTGTACAGAAAGTGTTCACCATCATTTTCTCCCCCCGAACACTGCTCCCCTGTAGAGAATGTTCCTACTGACATTAGCTCAACCTGTCTCCTTGATCCCACTATATGCCCTGACTCCTTGTTTGCTCCATCAGCAATCATCCCTTCCTGTCCAGTGTACACAATAACCTCAGCTCTGCTTAATTGTATGTAATAAGCATGGTAGCTTCCGGTGTCCAATGGCTTCTCCATCAGATAACCCAGGGTAGTGTAGCTGATCCCAGATTTTCTATTTGTTTGTGTGTCTCTGTTAGTAATTTCTACACTCCCTCACCTCACCAGAGAGATCTCATCCTGGAGCTATGCTGGAGGCAACAGGTCACTGATGCAAGGTCAAAATGAAGAATGTGGCCTCTCTAAATTTCCATTACTCTGAATAAGTGTGCCAATACATTAGCGGAGGAAAAAGATGAACAAAGTAAAAAGAAAAACACAGAACTGAGTGACAAATTCATAACTTAATAGGTCTTTAACCTACATTACTCCCCAAGCCATTTTCCTTAGCTCAGAATCCATTTTCTCACCAGCTGCTAAGGGGGCATCTCTGGGCTATCCATTCTATAGCCTATTGTACTAATATGTCCAAAACAGATCTGTTTCCTGTGAGCCTGCTTCATTTGTATATTTTTCTAACTATTTGTATAGTTTATTTATTTTTATGTGTATGACAGTCTGTATACCATATGTATGCAGTTTTCCCAGAAGTTGGGATTTCAGATCTCTTGAAACTGTAGTTATAACTGAACCTAGGTCCCCTGCAGGAGCAACAAGTGCTCTTAAGTGCTGGACCAGCTCCTCTGTATGTTCTCTTGGAGAATAGTTACATCTAGATTTCAGTATCATGAGTCCCCATATTGACCTGTATTTTCTTAGATCTAGTCAATTGCCTGCTCCTATCCATTCTTCCTTAGTTACATTTATTTTATGTCATTTATCATCTCTTGCCTGGACTTCTGTAACTGTCAGAAATGACCATTCCTACCTCTGCTATCAAATTTTCAATTCTCTCTTTATGTATCGATCTGACCAGACTATAAACTGTTTAGAACTCAGTAATAATTTTTTAATAAAAGGAAGGGTACACAAAAGTGAGAAGAAGATGAATTAGGGGTGGCCTGGAAGGAGTCAGAGGGTAGAGTTGGGGGTGACTAGGCTGAAGATACATTGTAGCCATGTATGAAATTTAAAAGAATAAATGACATCTGAAAACAATAAAAGTACTTAGGCATATGTTTAATAACAAATAATTAGGTCAATGTAAGTAGAACTATGAGATATAAAACCAAACACAAATATATATCTTTTAGGCTTAGATAAAAATTCACCATTTGCAATGTCAGATCTTTCTAATTTACCAACTTAATGAAAACCAAATTAAGAACACTATCAGAGAAAGTGAGGGTTTGGCTATAGCCCCCACAACACCCCAACTTCAGCAGAAAATAGCCAGAACCAAAGCTTATTACTGTAAATCTCTTGGGCCCATGATCTCTAACAATTCTTCTATAAAGCCATTTCATGTGTGTGTGTGTGTGTGTGTGTGTGTATGTGTGTAAAGCTTTTACTCTATCATCCCTTATACATCTATCTTTGTATCTTTCTACCTATCAATCTATCTATCTATCTATCTATCTATCTATCTATCTATCTATCTATCTATCTACCTACCTACCTACCTATCTATGTATCTATCTATCTACCTACCTACCTACCTACCTACCTATCTACCTATCTATCTATCTATCTGTATTCCTCATTTGTATGAAATTAGCACCCACTGCTTCCTAAGTCTGGAACACTCTTCCTGCAGTTTCAGTCCCATCTTATTCTCAGGTGTAGGTTTTGTGACTTAGTTACAGTGAGGCCAACAAGTATGGAGTTAAAAGATGGTTTGAGCTGGTGAAAGGGGATCAGCTACTAACTGCACTTGCCTCAAAGCCTGATTCCTTGCATTCCATCCCTGGGACAGAAGCAACTCCCCCAGTGTCTTCTGATCTCCACACAGACTGCAGCGCTCTCGCGTGTGCGCGCGCGTGTGTGCGCGCGCGCGCACACGTGCACACACACACACACACACACACACACACACACACACACACGTGCATGTGTGTGCATGTGCGTGTGTTGAAACTGCAGGAACAGTGTTACTGACTTAGGAAGCAGCAGGTACTAATTTCTAATGAAGAATAAAGTTTTTTTCTTTTCTCTTTTTTCCTCTTCCCCCTCATCCGCATGCTCCTTCTCCTCCTCCTCTCTCTTTTTTTTTTTTTTTGGAAATATTTTTCACGACATAGCCTAGGCTAGCCTGGAAATCACTGTGTAGCCCATGCTAGCCATGAGCACAGTCTTCCTACCTCTGCCTCCCAAGTGCTTGGGGAAGCTGCTGTCAGCTACCACACCCAGCCTCGTGTACAAAGACAAAGCCAGCACTCACTCAATTTTTCCAAGTGGAGAACCTGGTAATAATAATTCAAGTTGACAATCCTGGACAATACAATATAAGTACACACAATGGGCATTATAACACAAGCATTCTTCTTTGAGAAAAAAATATTTTAACTGCCCCAAATTTCATTCAATCCAAGAAAGAATGATTTCTCCATTAACGGACTACTTGAACCAAAATATTTTGACACTTTTCAAGTGATATTTACCTTAATTATGAGATGGTTTCCATTCCCTTTCATTGTGTGACTTTAAAATCCCCAAGCACATGGGTTGAAGCAGGAGGATTGAATGGAAATCACAGCTCAGCAACATGACAGTCTCTTGAGTAAAAGAAAGCTTTTCTTTTCTGTCTGAAAAGGTTGGGTTTCTGTCACACTGTTTCCCATTTGAAATTTAGTTTATATCTAGAATTATGGTACACACACTGTTGTTCTTCAGGGAATATTTTTAAATAATATTTATTTTTCCTTGGTTCAGGGCTATTTGGCTTCTCTTTCCCCTTCTATTTGTTTCTTATACTACGAATGACAAGTTAAATTACAGAACAGTCACAAAGTGTGTCCCCAACACTGCACCAGCTATAGAATAAACACTACCTTTTCAATTTCAATAATTCTTAAAACTTATATATTTTCCACTTTGGTCTTTTGTATGGCTCATTGCTGTGATAGAGTTATTCTCAAGATTAACTTGGAAAAGTTATAAGAGGAAAAAAAATCCACATAAAATGCTGAATACTGCCTTACTTTGAATTATAGTCAAAGTAAGTTATTTTAAGGCAAATGGTCATATGGTTAAGATGTGGGGAGAGGAAGCAAGAGGGCCTGAGATGTTTGATTGACCTTGTTGCCTTCCTGCCACCTTCCCAAAACAGGGAAGACAACAAGAGAAAGACCATCTTGGCCTTTGTGATGTCTTTTCATGGGTATCATGTAATGGTGTAACTGGCCAAATTTCAATGCTTTCCTCAATATTGTAGTTAAGCTGATAATGACATCTATATAACAACTTTGCTCTATAATTCAAAGTAGTTTGAGCCTACCCATCAGATAATGGTATCCAGATTCATTTACATCCCACTGAACTTCTTGGATGGTAAAAATATGAAATTTTATATCTAGAGTCTGATATGCACTGCCCAGGAGCCATGGCTCAAGCTCCTGTGTGCCACAATGAAAGGATGTGGGCTGTGGTCAAACTGCAACACAAGCTGACAGTCAATAGTGCATGTTTCAGAAGTATAGGCTATTGTGTCTTGGCTACTCTGACGGCTCCCTGGCCTGTCAATTGCTCTTTATCCACCCAGCACTGCAGTTTAATCATACTCCTGACAGAGAAATAAATTGTTATCATGTGATGACATCTACTGAGTTTTATACCAATGTCTTTCCCAAAACATGATACCTCAAGTCCAGGGGTCCTATTTAACTGACAAGATTAACAAAACTGATAGATCTGTTTTTATTTAATAGTAGGGCACCTGCATGACACTGTGACTGAATAACAGCCATTTCTCTCATTCCCTCATTTATTTCTAAGAATGTCACTGACTTGTGAAAGAAAAATAAGTACCAACAACTCATATTATCAGTGTTGAAAACTATGGCTTAGATTGAGGTTAATATTAAATATTACTCAAGGTTAAATAAACAGAAGTATCATTTTTGATTTCCAGAATTTTCACCTCTAAGATGAGCAAGTTGAATAATATTTCATACGCCTTTTTTTTTTCTGTGCTGAAAGAAAGGGCACCCTTGGTGGAAATAAGGAAAGTATAAAATGACTCAAAACTATTCCAAATAGCACAATATTCTATATAAAAACCCACATGACTTGGTTGGTAGTTATGGTAGCTCAAGGTAAAATTAAAATATGTCAGCTGTCTATTGAGACCCAGTGTCAAGTATGATCTAGTAGGTAGCTAAGGCACTTTGTTACTGACTAAATTCAAATACTCATGATTGGGTTACATCTTTATCAATCTGTGTTATGCTGAAAATATACACTATATATTTAATTGCTAAAGCTCTTAGCTCTGTGTTCTGCAGAGTATGGTTTGTTTACCCTAGAGATTGTGAGGTTAACTGGAGATTGTGGCTCAACATCACTATATAGCATCACTATACAGCATCACACCACAGGCAACTGGCTAGCCTCAGGAAAAGATCAACGTGCAAAGAAAGCATGCCTTATTCTGCACATGTATCCCTGCCATACCATTGTAAAACTGAAAACCAACTCATGATAAGTCATTTGAAGCAGAGACTAACTCTTCCCGTTTTAAGATTTGCAAAACCTACAGTGTCCTAATCAATGTTGGTTGCAACTGAAATTAAAAAAATTTGTTGCATTGTGAATTAAAAAAGAAAGCAAGTTGTAAGGCATACCCATGACTGTCATAGAAAGAAGTAGCAGCTTGGTTATAGGTATAACTTAATAATGAGAAAGATGATGTCAAGTCCTTGATCTAAGCTCAAGAAATGATCTTATGATGCTATCTAGGTAACAGAGTTTCCATATTACAAGGAAACACAGTAGAAGGCCCACCTGTGATCAACAAAGGCGGCCTGCTGTGCTGTTTCTTCTGAATGAGTCAACTATAATAAGTTCAATTTATTATGGACACGTGTTTGGGTCATACATTTATATTTCCTGTTTTCTTCACTGGGCCATAAAGGCATCAGTGAGCCGGGCATGGTGGCACATGCCTTTAATCCCAGCACTCGGGAGGCAGAGGCAGGCGGATTTCTGAGTTTGAGGCCAGCCTGGTCTACAAAGTGAGTTCCAGGACAACCAGGGCTATACAGAGAAACCCTGTCTCGAAATAATAATAATAATAATAATAATAATAATAATAATAATAATAAATAAAGGCACCAGTGTCATCTTTAGTTTCGAATCGTAGCAGAAGAACATGATTTAAAGATGGCCCAGGCCCGTGGACAATATCTTGAGTCAAATTTTCATATCTAAATACGAGGAAACATGAAGAGCGTTCTGAAACCGTGTCCAGTGCTAGCCACAGACGGGTGTCTAACATACAGCAGCTATGGTAACTGTTGTTTCCTATAAAATTGCTGCCAAGGGTGCTTCCACTAGAGCTTTACTCTTGGACGGGGTAAAAGGAAGGAAATGGTGAATGTCCAACAAAACTTGGTTTGCCTGTAAGTATCCTCAAAAATCACCGCTGCCATGTAAAAACTCCTGTGTAAATGCTTCGCCAGTGCTTGCACATAAGGCTTCACTGTGAAGCCTGCCTGCTTTTCTGACTCTAAAAGGGTGATTTTTTACATTTCCCTTTCTATTCCTCATTTGGAAACCATCCAAAATCTTAATCATGGTTGCCCTGACCCTCTAGGCTTTCTTGCTGTTTCTGAAGACCCTCCATCTCTTGAGCATCTACATACAGATCTTCAGCAGGGTACCTGCCTGCTTTATGGACCCAATATCAAAAGGCTTCCCTTTCTCTCTTCCTGTTTTCCATGTTGCTCATCCCTGTAGCTGTACGGCTGGCCTTTCCTCTGGGTTTTCATTCAAGTTCTAGTAAGATGGTCCCCGAGCTTTAAAAAAAAAAGAGAGAGAGAGAGAGAAACTAACTTTGGTGATAAGCAAGAAGAACAGACTGAGACAATATAGCAGACCATGTATCTGTTACTATAATGGACTCAGCTTCTCGGGCAGAAAAGGCACATTGAGCAATTCGAGGATGGGGGAGCTGCATTTCTTTATGACCTTATTTGAAAGATAAAGTCCTTGGGGAAATACAATTTATTCAGATTATCAAGACCCTGCTGTGCAAATCTACAGTCTGGGAGCACACTATGGAGATCAAAAAATATTTACTTCATTCTGTTGGGTATAAAAGCTTTTAATGAATGCATAATTAAGACAAAAAAAGTGTATACCGCTTTAGAAATTCCACGGCTGAGCCAAGCCATTAATATCCAAGGCACCATACCCAGTTGTGATTCCACCTGTTTCCTATTTGGATTACAACCTAGTTATAAATCAAGATATTACGTGACTACCCGACCCAATGCAGCAGGGAAGGACTGTATTCTAGGAGTCAAGGAAGCAAAATTAAAGGGTACTAGCATGGATATATGGCAAGGGGCTGGAACAGGTTAAAACAAACAGATACAAACAGCCCAACTTTTAATAGCCTTGGAATGAATCATGCATGAAAATAAATTATCATGTTTATCATGTGTGTAAAAGGACTATGAGTTTTCCCAATACTACATAGGGGTTGATAGGATAAAGTCAAATGGTTAAGAAAGAAAATAAGCATTTCAATGATCATGTAGATCAGACTTATTTATAATGTAAGCACAGGTATTTTGTGTGTATAAATACATACATTGATATATTTATACACAAAAAATATATACAGAGACATATTTATATACAAATATTTAAACATTTCTGAATAGCCTTAAGTAACTATATATCCATATGCTAATAAAAATATACATTTTATATGTTTTGATTAAATAAAAACCAAGTATTAAAAGCAATTCAGAATGCATAAGAAAAAACATGTTCTAATTCTGGCAGTCTTCGAAGACATATTTAAATATTTTTGTGCTATAGAGCAGAGGAATTCTACAATTAGGTTACTGGTACATTTTCATAATCAATTATATGCATAATATCTGAAGCTCATGAATAATTTTATATTGTTCTTTGGGAAAGTTTCTTAGTAAGCTAGAATTCTAGTAGGGAGTGGCAAAGAGATACAGCCATCATCAGGAACTAATATTGCTGGCCTCAGTCACCATGAGCTTCAAAATGTTGCTTCAAAAGTCACCATTGCTTACTTAGCATGGAAGCACAGGAGCAATGTGCTACCACGCTGGCTCTTGTTTCTTGAGAATCTACTGGTGCAGCATCTGTGTTGCAGGAGACCTTATCAAATCCCTCAACAGTACCAAGGGGGGCTGGAGAGGTGGCTCAGTGGTTCAGAGCACTGACTGCTCTTCCAGAGGTCCCGAGTTCAATTCCCAGCAACCACATGGTGGCTCACAACCATCTATAATGGGGTTCAATGCCCTCTTCTGGTGTGTCTGTAGAGAGCAATAGTGAACTCATATACATTAAATAAATAAATATTTTTAAAAAACAGTACTAAGGAGTGATTTGCATAAAGGATGCTGTATCTTCTTTGAGGACTAGGAGCAAAGGGCAAAAAAGTTATGTCACTTAAGGTCAGGTGAATTTGGGGTATAAGCCTATGTCACAGGAGATACATCAATACAGAAAATAGATAAATAAACATGGTACATTGTGACTAGCCTCTCAGCAGAAGGCTCACAATTAAAGAGGGCATCTAACTCGAACTGAGTGTACTGCCTGGTCAGCTGTGCAAACCTACATGGTCTTTGTGTGTCAAATTAAGAGGAATGAACATTATACCAAAGGCTATAGAGAACTATCAAACAGTGGATGCTTTTAAGCAAGAGTATAATGAGTTTGTTATTTGGTTAAAAAAAAAAAAGCTAATGGATTGAAAATTACTTTTAAAAATCAATCAAATAGAACATTGGAGGAAGAACTGGAGCCACAGTGAAGTTCATTACTTTCCAAGCAGTTTCTCTATTCTGGAAGTAACAAGGGCCTGGATTACAAGATGGTGTTACAGGAATAGGAGCGGAGAGATAATGAGAAACCGAACAGTGCATGTAGGAAAGCTAACATTGTGGGCATGCTGGCCACAGCAGAGGGGAGATTCTAGAGTGCCTACTGGCTTTTGGCATGAGTTATGTTCAAATATCTGCAGAATATCCAGAAGAATGAACCCACAGGGGACAGAGGACTGGAGATAACAAGGTGTGCTATCCTTGGGATACAGTCAGGCAGAGTACACAAAGGAGATTTTTAAAATGGCAACTAGAAGATGGAAAGCTATGTAAGATTTTAGGGAAAGACATTATTTCAAAGATTAAAAACATGTTCAACAATGTTGCAATGATAATCACAAGTAGGGAATGGGGTTGAATTACTGCAAGAGAGTCCAAGGGGAAGAATGCAAACCTTGAGGATGTCAGTGCCAAACAGAAGACAGGGTAGCACATTTGAGAACGATCTTACAAGCCAACGCAAAAGTTGAGCCAGAATCACAAAGTCATGGAGCAGTGTAGGATTTCCAGTTTGGGTGACTAAACGCATGTGAAGGAAGAAATACTCATGCAGTAGACGCTAAAGGGGTTTGAGCTTCAGAGACCAGGGCACATATCTCATTGTGTGTAAAACCAGCAGTTGGAAGATGGGTATGAGACTGAGTATCTATCTCTATGGAAACAGAGATTTCCTTGTAACTATCCCGAATTTCAAGTAGTGTTAACGGAAGAAAGTGAGATACACATTTTGTTGCTTCATTTGTTGATTCTGAACTCCGGCATCCACAAGATACTAGAAGAATTTTTATTTTTAAGAAAAAAAATGCATTCATAAAAGTCAGATATGGGGATGGAGAGGCTGGGTTTGCTTGTGTTTGTTGCCTGGATCACAAGAGTTAGCTTAAATGGAAAGTATAGATGTTGGAAAAATCATTCAAGATTTCTTTCCTTTCTTTAAAAACTCACAAAGAAGATACAATTAACCCCAAACTACCCACATAACAAATTAGAATGCTGAAATCACTTGCTCAGCAGACAGCATACCCTGGGGCTGTCACTTGCTGGCATCCTTTGGTGTGGGCTTTCAGAGTGAAAGCCAACACAATAGCATAAGAAAAAATTAACTGGGATCCTGAAATGGCTACTGAAGATCTTAGATGCATTCCTGGAGCCAACCATGAATGATGTTTGGCAAACCTGACATTCTGGCTTACCCGTGCTAGGTGACAAACATGCTTGATGAGATCAAACAACTAGCTGGTGGCTGACTTTGAGTTGATACATTTCTAGCCTTCCTTATCGTTTTCACCGAGAAAGAATTGAAAAGATTAAACTGTTTATAATATCTTTTTCAAGGGTTATACTTTAATATGCTCCAAATGCCAGGGTATCAGCTCAAGGAAAGCCTGGAATGGCATGCGGTTAGTACACTGGATTACAGCCATATTAAATATATATGTGGGCATAATCATCTATCTTCTCTAATAGAAAAATATGGCTCAGTGTTAGAGAAAAATGAGTGTGGCTTATAACTTTTCAACCTTGAGGATAAATTGTTTTATACAGAATATCCACCCTCTATTTAGAAATACTGCTAATTTAATAATTCAAATTATAATAACACATTGCTTAGAAGAAAGAGCCTCCAATAAGTCACTGCTGCATTATTTAGCTTAAACATAATAATTCATTATAACACTGTAAAATACATAAGCTTCTAACTGTCAAGTTCAGTCACTGTAGGAAGTAATTCCAATGGAACAGAATGTATTCAGTAGGTAAACGTATCAGAGACTGCTTAGATAAGCTCCACACCGTTATTTAATAAACTAATATTCAAAAGCAGATAAAGATTAGTGAATGAAGGTAAGTTCTGTTCCCTCCACACATACTCAGTTCACGTAATGTGGAGAATAGGAAAGGAAATCTGAAATTGGTGGAAGATGAGGTCCTGGACCCTGTGCCTGAAACCTCCTAGGGCAAAAGCAGGGAAAGGCATTTTCTAGTCACTGGGAACCCTGTGGAGGATGAGTCAAATGCTACCTGAAGAGAGTGTCAGGCTCGGAGATGACGTCTCAGAGACAGAGCTTCCTGGTGCTGCAACTAGAAAAATCGTTTCTCAGTTAAAAAATGTAAAGGAAGAAAATATCTAATAAAAAATTGGAAAAAAAAAGGAAACCGTTAAGACTGGTATTTATCAAAGCAGGAACAAAGTTACCCAGAAATCTCCCCCAAACCCTCAGGAGAGAATAAAAGTCTTTAAATATTTGTACCTTCACCAAAGAGAAAAAATGTCCAATCTTCTCTGTGGCCCACTTAGTGTACCGCTAAATGAGGATGTAGGATGACGAATGAGCATGGTCAGGGGTCAAGACGGAGAATGGAGTGGGGAGCTGTCATCCGCCCTAGAGATTCTCCTCAGGTTAGTTCTCCGCTACTCAAAGATGAGTAGCAAGCATCTAGGCTTTATGTACTAGATTTCCCAGGTACAAGTACAGAGAACACCTTCAGTCCGAGGAAGCGACCAGTATAATGCTTGCAACAGAAGAAAACAAGGCAAAACGAGAAACAAACACCCTGCGTGTTTCCCTACAGAGATAGAATGCTCTACCTATGCCCCTTGAGGTCCCTTCTCTGAGAACCCAGCAGCGTGTCTCCTCTTGCAGGTCACGTCTTTCACATAAAAGTGCTAAACTAATGCCGCTTAATGACAAATTAATGTCCATGAATAAAAAATACACCTCTAATAGCATAGAGTAATTTGCCATTACAATATCATCATTGGACATGCCCCTGGTTTAATACGATGTATTTAATTCATAACCTAATGAGTGATATATAAAAAGAAGGAGATGAACCCTGCAATTACATTTATGTGAGTCTGTCACCTTATTTGTAAAACCTTAGAGTCATTTACATTCAAATTAGAACAAATGAGTGATTTCACAAAGTGCGGTGATAAATGACCATAGAAGCCCGAGACAAAACTGCATTTCCTGTGAGCACATTAACAGTTTCCTATTATTTGTTAAAAATTACAATGCATATTGCCCAGTGTGGTGTGAATAATGACTTTTTTACTGATTGGGTCAGAAGACTAATATGTAGCAAAATAAATAATTTTTCTTTCCATTTTCCCCCTGGTTTTTGCTTTAAACGAACTACTGAATTTTGGTGGATTCACACTGCCACCTGCTGCCTACGAGCAGATACTGGCAGCCTGTTTCTGTCACTGCTTTGGTGGTTTTATTGGAAGAGCCTACAGGATGCATGTTTTATTACTACACTTTAGTTGCATGTCATTATAAAAGCTGTGATACCTGGTGAAACAAAAGACACTACTATTAATTGGACAAGAGAGTTTATCACCTTGGCGAGAGGCACGAATCCTACAGAAGTTTCTCCCTTCAATAGACGGCAACCTTGGCATCCTAATGGGTCATTTCAGGGAACACAACACAAATCCACGGTCAGCATCCCTGATTTATAGAATTCTCAGTAGAGGCATGTGTATGTTTGTGTGCATCTGTGTTTCTCCACACCGACCAAGAGGGCACAGTTTACTGAGAACTGAAAGCCTTTGCCTGCTGCTGGGGACCCAGACTTCTCTATTGGCAAGTCCCCATATTTAACATCTGCCGTAGGATCTTCCAAAAGGCAGGCTGGCTGGCAAAAGCCTGAAAAAGAACAGGTCTTTTGTAGGTAAACTAATATACTGACACGTACTAATATACTGAGATACACCAACAGGTAGCTAGAGGCCATTTCTAAATTAAATCTACACTAATCTTCAATGTAACCTCCTCTATCTGTAAAAAAAAAAAAAGAAAAAGAAAATGTCACCTGACTTAAAGGGCTACTCGGCAGGGTGGACATGTGAGCCCTTATAAACCATTAAGCATTAACAGACCTTGTGTAAATGCTGGCTCCCTTCTCTGGAAAGATAACGATACTCAAGGGAATGTGGCTTGCCATGGACAGAGGCTAGAAACAAGAAACACACTTAGGAGTCATTCTTTTAGCAGGAACAGTGGGTGTCTAACGAAAGGAAATAGCTTCAGTGACAGATAAAAAACCACGTGACACATGTGAAGACATATGAAGACATTTGTGAAGCTGACTCTAAAGCTGGACATCTAACACAACATATCAATTTATAGATAACAGAACAAAAGCACCCTTATAGCACATTCTAATACATAAGGTTTGAATTAGCGATGTGCGTTTTAGGTGGGAAACTCCAGCAGCTACTTCTACAGACCACTGTGGTCAGGAAAACAGTGAGCTAAACAAGTAGGCAAACTCCAGATCTTCACTCCTCCATCAGCTGCTCCAAATCCAGTCCCCAGTCTCAACCCTAGTTCTGCAGCAGACCACCCATTAAGACCACTCCTTTCTCCCCTCTTGTCCCCATATACAGTGGACTGCACAGATCTTTCCCTACTGACCGCTTTTGCAACTTTTTGCTTTATCCCAGCCTCCAACTCCTGCTGGCATGCCCTGGGACCCACCCCACTGGCCACTCCTGCCAGGGAGGCAGGTAGGCTAGTACAGGTCATCACCTCTCCTTCTGCTCCTCCAAATCATTCCCCAATCTCATCTCCAGCTCTGCAGCAGAGTACCTGCTGTAGCGTTCCTTCCTCCCTGCCTTCATCTCCAGTCTATTACACAGATCTTTCCCTCCAAATTTCCTCCCCCTCACCGCTTGCTTTTTCCAAGCCTTTAAGCCCCACTAGGCAGGCAAGCCATGGAAACCCACAGGTCACTCAGTCCAGGAAAGCAAAGTAGGCTAATGGCAGATATTCACGGCTCCCTCTACTCTTCCAAGTCTAAACCTCCAGTCTTATCTCCAGCTCTGTAGCAGATCTTCTGCTCCGGCATCTTATCTCATCTTTGCCTCCACTCCCAAGGTACTAACTGAGCAGATTCTCAAGAACGCCAGCCTCTCCTTCCTCTTCTGGAGCCCCAGCCCCGTCAGCCCCAGCACATTCCCATCCCTGAGTATCAGCTCCCAATACCCAGGAACACAACTAACCTGGAAACCCCAGTGCCCACACCTATAAGGACCTCGTAAGATTTTCCTACAGGCAACACACAGCTGCCAAACTCTCCTAAGAACTGAAGAGGAAACACATCTCAAGGAACAAAACACACACCCAATAAAGACAGGAACAATTATGAGCACTAGACTTACAATCTACTGATGCTGGATGCTTAGATGACATTGTAAAAATACAACAAAGGCAGCCAGGAAAATCCCAAAATGTTTTAACTAGAGACCAGCAACCCTACCACAGCAGGCCTTGAATATTCAAACATAACTGAAGCACAAGAAAAAAACCCTTAAAATATCCTTTATGAATATGATACAGGTCCCTTAAAGAACCTATGAAAAATGAACAGTGGAATGAAACCAATAAAACAACTCAAAAACTGAAAGTGGAAATAAAGTCAATAAAACACAAACTGAGAGAAATCTGGAAGTGAAAAATTTAGGAACTTGACTAGGAATCTCAAAGGCAAGCTTCATCAGCAGAACACAAGAGATGGAACAGAGAAGCTCAGGCATTGGAGACAAAAATAGAAGAAAGAAATACCTCAGTGGAAGAAAATGAAAAATCTACAAAACTCTTACACAAAACACTCAGAAAATCGAAAGCACCATGAAAAAAAAATCAAATCTAAGAATAATAAGAACAGAGAAAGGAGAAGAAACAGAAGTCAAAGGCACAGAAAATATTTTCAACAAAATTGTAGAAGAAAAATTCCCTACCATAAGGAAGGAAATGCTATCAAACTGCAAAATAGAACACCAAATAGACTGGACTAGAAAAGAAAGGCTCCTCAGCATATAATAATCAAAACACTCAATGCACAGAACAAAGAAAGAATATTAAAATCTTCAACATGTATAGACCAACTAACATATAAAGGCAGACTTATTAGAACAATGCCTAACTTCTCACTGGAGACTCTAAAAGATATCAGGGTCTGAACAGATCTTCTGCAGACTCAAAGAGACCACAAATGCCCCTTCCCCCAGACTACTACACCCAGCAAAACTTTCAATTATGAGGGATGGGGAAAATAAGACATTACATAATAAAATCAAATTTAAGCAATGTCTACATATATGTCCAGCAGTACAGAAGACACTAAAAGGTGAAGTCCAACCTAAGGAGGTTAACTACATATAAGAAAACACAGGGGATAAATAATTCCAGATCGGCAAAGTAAAAATTGATTCCTAATCACACAAACACACACACACACACACACACACACACACACACACACACACACCCCACATACAAAGAACCCAGGGAATAAATAATTCCAGACCAGCAAAGTCAAAAATTAATTCTTAATCTCTCTCTCTCTCTCTCTCTCTCTCTCTCTCTCACACACACACACACACACACACACATACCCCACCACCACCACCACCACCACCCAACAATAACAAAAATAAAGCAGGAACTAACAAATACTTCTCATCGATAACTCTCAATATTAGATAAAAGCCACAAACATAATATATGTAAAAAACAGGATCCAACCTTCTACTATATCCAAGGGACATGCCTAAACTTCAAGGAAAGATATCACCTCAGGGTAAAAGTATGTAAAAAGATATTCTAAGCTAATTGACATAAGAAGCAAGCTGGTCTATCTATATTGATAGCTGACAAAATAAACTTCAAGCCAAAACTAACTAGAAGAGATAAGAAAGGATAATATATACTTATCAATGGAAAAAATCCAACAGGACATTATAATTCTTAATGTCTATGCCCCAAGCACAAGGACAACCAAGTTTATAAAAGAAACACTACTATGGCTTAAATCACATATTGTTCTTCACACACTGATGATGCTGGAAGATGTCAATAACACACTCTCACCAATAGTCACCAGACAAAAATTAAACAGAGAAATGATTAAGCTAGCTGAAACGATAGGCCAAATATAAGTCACCCAAACACAAGGGAATATACCTTCTTCTCAGCACTTCATGCCACTTTCTCCAAAACTGACCACACACTGGGACACAGAGCAAGTCTCAACAGATACAGGAAAACTGAAATAATACTTTGCATCCTATCTGACCACCACAGATTAAAGCTGGAGATTCACACAACAGAAGCAATGGGAAGCTTAAAAACTCATGGAAACTGAACAACTCACTAATGAATATAGAATGGGTCAAGACAGAAATTACAAAAGAAATTAAAGACTTTCTAGAACTCAATGAAATTGAATAACTGACACACTCATTATTGGCCAAAATGAAGGCTGTTCTAACAAGCTTTGTAATACCTACCTACATAAAAAATTAGAGCGATCTCACTCTAACAACTTAAAAGCACACCTGCAATCTCTAGAACAACAACAAATAAAACCATACCCCCAAAAAGCAGATGTTAAAAAATAATCAAATTCGGAGAGGGAATCCACGAAATAGAAACAAACAAACAAATGTACAAACCAAAGAATTAATGAAACAAAGAGTTGATTCTTTGAGGAAAAAAAAACAACAACAGATCTTATACTTATTCAATAATAAATAATGTCCATTATTTTTATTATCCAAATTAATTAAAAAGGGGAGAAGAAGGATCCAAATTATCAAAATTAGAAATAAAGGGTCAGGGGAACATAACACCAAGGAACGTAAGGACATAAGGAAATTTACAGCAAGCTCACAGCCAACATCAGCTTACATAAAGAGACACTCAAGCAATTCCATTGAAATCAGGAGCAAGAGAAGGTTGCCCTGTCTACATATACTTAATACAGTCCTTGAAATCCTTAGCTATTGCAATACAAAACTGAAAGAGATGAAAGGGATGCAAAATGAAAAGGAAGACGTCAACGCATCTTTGTTTGCAGATGATAGGATAGTATGCATAAGTGACCTGAAAATATTCTGCTCAGAAACTTCTGTAACTGATAAACACTTTCAGGAAAGTAGCTAGCTACAAAATTAATTCACAAAAACCAGAAGCCATTCTATATATAAATAACAAATGTTCTGAGAAAGAGATCAGGGAAACAACACCTATCACAATAGCCTCAAATAATCTCAAGAATCTTGGGGATATCTCTAGCCAAAGAAGTGAAACAAAAATTTAAGTAATTGAAGAAAAGCATTTAAGAAAATATCAGACCATAAAATCTCCTGTGCTAATGTTTCAATAGGATTAATAAAAACAGCCTTCTTAATAAAAGCAATCTACAGATTTAATGCAATCTCCGTCAAAATTCCAATATAATTCATCACATGACTTGAAAGGATAATTTTAAGCTTCATATGGAAACCCCAGGCTAGATAAAACAATCATGATGATGGTGGTGGTGGTGGTGATGGAGATGGTGATGGTGATGATGATGATGATAATGATGATTACTAGAGGTATCACCACCCCTGATTTCAAGTTGTGTCACAAAGCTATAGATATAAAAACAGCATGGTATTGGCACCAAAACAAACAAAATGATCAATGGAATCAAACTGAAGAATCATATAGAAATCCACACACCTATAAAGACATGATTTTTGATAAAGAGGACAGAAATACACACTGGAAATAAGACAGCATCTTCATCAAATAGTGCTGGTCAAACTGGATGGCTGCATGTAGAAGAATACAAGTAGATTTATACTCATCTCCCAGCACAAACTCAACTCCAAATAGATCAAAGACCTCAACATAAAACCAGACACACTGAACCTGGTAGAAGAGAAAGTAGAGAATAGCTTTGAACTCACTGACACAGAAAAAGACCTTCTGACAAAACATCATAAGCCCAAAGACTGACAACAAAAGGGACCTTATGAAACTGTGAAGCTTCGACGTGGCAAAGGATACCATCATTCCAACAAAGCTGCAGCCGAGAGAATGGGGAAAGGTTTTTACCAACTCTACATCTGATAGATCATTAGTATTCACAATATATAAAGGACCCAAGAAGCTCATATCAGCTCACAGAAACTGAGGCATGCATAGGGCCCGCACGGATCTGTACCGGGTCCTGTTCAGTTATAGCTTCCGGTTTACTGCTTTCAGAGGATTCCTGAGTGCACAAATGAGTGGGTCTCTGATTCTTGTGCCTTCTCTTGGGCTTTTTTTCATCGGTTGTTTTGTCTTGTCCAACTTTGATGTCTTAGTTTTAGTTTTATATTATATTTTATATTCTTATCTTAAAAATTCATGAATGAATTAATGAAATAAAACAGCCACTACAGAAAAGATTGAGTTGTCATTTATACCTGCTGAAGAGAGAAAATCAATTTTCTCCAATGGAGTGACACTGGCTATATTATCCAATCCAGGGCAAGCTTCATGAGGAGTAGTTGGCCAATGTGTAATGGACTCCACAGGGCTTTTCTCTGTTTTGTTTTGTTTTGTTTTGTTTTGGTGTGTGTGCATGTGTCTGTGCCTGTGTGCTTTTATTTTGTTACAGTTAGGTGAGGTTTCATTGTTTTGTTTTGTTATCTTTTGAGTAATGTTTTATATTGTTTTCTTGCTTTTGGGAGCTTTTGTTGTATTGGGATTTTACGTTTTTTTTATTTTGAGAAAGACGCTGAAGTTGGTTGGGTGGGGAGGGAGAGAGTCTGGAAGGACTTTTAGCATTAAAAGAATATGATCAAAATACATTTAAATTTGAAAATTGTTCTAAATAATAAAAACATACATAAAATGGAGTTGGAACAGTATGGTGGCTAATATGAAATTGCTGGGAAGGCTGAGTGTGAAGATACTGCCTGATGCGCTCTAGGCTGAGCAGAAGTGTTGGTGAGGTAGAGGCAAGCTCAGGACACCCTGTTTCAAAAACAAAATAAACAACAGAAGTCCAGAATTTAGCTGGGAAAAAGTAGAGTTTGAGAAAGAGCTCTGGACAGCAGTGGGCATGCTGGATGCCCCCCCCCCCCAGTAGGGCTGGTCTCTCAGGAAGAGAGGAAGAAAGCTCCAGGGGTTTCCTCATCCATGTTTACAACAGGGGACAGAATGCATGCAAATGTGAACGCTGAAAGGCAAGGTCTTGCATACACTTGACAGAACCCATCCTCAGCAATTCATCTTTAATGAATTGGTTTACATTTCTAGAGAGACTATTAAAGGAAAACAGTGGACTAGGGAGAACAAAGAATCGCTTCTGTTTTATTTCAGACTGGATCTGGGCTGGGGATCTCTTTGAGAAGGCAGGGAAAGAGCCCACACTATGATCTGGAAGTTTCTCTTTTCTTCTGTGTCAGAAGTTACTGAGGGCTGAGGAGGCTCAGGGAGCTTATTTATTTATTTATTTATTTATTTATTTATTTATTAAGTGCGTACTGGATAAAGAACAGGGCCTCCTAGAGGAGGCAACTATCCAAAGAAACAAGAGAAATTTAAGGACAACAAAATAATAGCACACAACACAAAAAGCCCAGTTGGACAAAGGCTGCAAGCAGAATGGCAGACACATTAGCCCTGGTAACAAACACAACTTCTGGGGGCATTTTAAGCATCTGGGGACTTTTCTTTTATAATAACAGCAACAACAACAATAACAGCAACAACAAAAAAAACAACAATAATAACACTTCTATATTTTCAGCTAAATGATTCTATATAACATTAACAATCAGCCAAACAATACTGCCAAAAGAGTAAAGAAATGTAAGGCTGCATTAGAATAACATATTCTAAAAGCAGGTTGACTTAATATGAAGCTTATCCTGAGTGAAGCAGCAGATGTATTGGGAAGGCTAAAATACTGTTGTTTCTCCAGCCGCCAGGCCTGGGTTTCTGTCCAGTTTCCTTCTATAAGCACAGCTTCTGGCACGAATCACTGATAACAAGATAGATGTCCCACAACAGAAGCGGAGGACATTTGTGAAACTGGTGAGTTTCAGACACTGCTAAGAAGCCTGAGGCATAACTTTTCGCAGAATGTAGCTTTAGTCAAACTGCACTTTGACGGAAGTAAAACACATGGAAGAGAGAAGCTGCAAAGGGCACAGCTACTAAGGTCTCCATGGATAAATCTGACAGGGCAGGAGACGTGAGCATGGTCGTCCAGTCTCCATCTGGAATTTTCACTTATAAAGAAGACATCTAACTATACACAAATAGGCATGATGGTATGTCTATGTATCATTCTCAAAAGTTATAAGACTATAACCAAGTTCCTGTCTATGTATCACTGAGTATTGTCTGCCACAAGAAAGTGAATCCAGTTGAGTTTCTTAAAGCTCAAGAAGTAGTATTTGATGTAGAAACATCAAATAAAGACAATTTCGATTTCAAAGCCAAGCACACACACACTTCTGACATCTTGGAATCTTTCTCGATGGTTCATGTTGACAATCAGCAAAAAGAAATTAGAAATGGCTCTCTCATATCACCAAAAACTACTGAGAGGAAAAGGAAACAAAACCAGATAAAAAATAGTTAAATAGTACTGTCAAGTTGAATGCATTGAGATAATAATAAAAATGTCATATTTTGTGTTTAAATTCTTCCTTAAGTGACCATGGTTGAGACTCCCCACACTGACACCTTGACAAGAGCTGTTTCCTGTTTGTCAGGAAACAACAACAACAACAGCAAACAAAAACAACAACAGAAAAAAGATGCCATGTGAGAGAGCTTTGAAAACTCCATGATGGGTAGGGTAGCAAGAGTGGATGATAAAAGACCTATTCACAGCATATTTAGACAAATTTTGAATTAGCGGAAATGATTCTAAACAGAAACAAAGTAATTGGGTAGGAATATAAGGATTCTTTATTACTAATAATATGTCATGTGCACAGAGATGCTAGAATAGAAGTGTGTAGATTTGTCATTTTAATTACTTTGGACTGTCACTATATTCTAATCAATGCATACAAGGGCCAGTGAGATCATGGGACAAATGGCAGAAGGGAAAGGTGGAGCTCTCTCTCTCTCTCTCTCTCTCTCTCTCCCTCTCTCTCTCTCTCTCTCTCTCTCTGTCCTTCCCTTCCTCCCTCCCTCCCTTCCTCCCCCATCTCTATATGGAGAGAGAGAGAGAGAGAGAGAGAGAGAGAGAGAGAGAGAGAGAGAGAGAGAGAGAGAGAGAAAGGCTGTTAATGATAAAAGCCCAGAAGACTTGTTCTGCCAAAGACACCAGAGCACACGGACCTCTTCAGTCTCTCCCCACCCTTAAATTTCTGAATAAAACAGTTTGATCTCCCTTGAAAGTAAGTAAATAAGTCACTTTAATTAAATGTCATCTTATCTGTAAAATAAAACTCTCAGAGACATGAGGCTTCCACCGCCATCCACGTCTTCCTGGAAAGGTTTTTCCCTAAGAGGAAAATGATTTTACAAATCAGAAAAGTCCAGCGCTCACCAGTCACACTGCCGCAAGCAAGCTGGGTACACTGTAAACTTCTGACTTTTTTTTTTTTTAATGTATAAATTTGTTGTGAGGCACTTGTGAGGCAGAGGCTGGCAGGTTTCTGCGAGTTCAAGGCTAGCCTAGTCGACAATGTCAAGTCCAGGGCAGTCAGGGCTCTGTTATAGAGAGAATCCCTGTCTTGACAAACGAAACAACATAAATTTGTTGTGAGGAATGAATGTGAAGCATTTCTAAATACACAACAGCATAGTGTTCATGAATTTTCTTCTCATCTCTCCCAGAGCCGTTCTGAACCACACAGCAAACCAGGGAAAGGGTGCACAGCTCACATATCCATTTCCCCATCTCCACCACCTTGGAGCTTCCCAGGATAATTCATTATATTTGACTCTAAGATATAGCTCCTGTTACTGGATCTTCAAGGGATGATCAACTTTTCTTGCCCCTGTGGTCATTTCCACAACCAGCATTCCTTTAAGCCAGGATCTTCTCTAGTATTCCCCAGGAATCCATGGTGAAGCCTGCACAGAGCAGCCGCGACCCTGTGGGGAGGCCTGTACATGGATGCCGAATCAGTCTGCTGCCTGAGCACAATGGTCACCTGGAGTGGACAGGTCACCTGGAGGAACGGCAACATGTCCCTGTCCATGGAAGGACACAGGAACTGCAGCTGTCTTCTTAGGATCCTCTTCTCTGAGTCCTCAAGAACCTGCTAGGTTGTAGAAACACACACACACACACACACACACACACACACACACACACACACAAACACACACACATCCCAGATGTACATACATGTACATACCACAGTGTAGTTTTTCTATTAGTTGGTAGGGGACAGTTTACAACTTCAGGGCAATTAGCAGATGCAAGCACACATACCTGGATGAGATAGTGGGAGCACAGATTGAGAAGTTCCAACAGCTGTAGGTGACTGCCAGCTGCTAACACATCCTGGATCACTCCTGGCTCCAACAAAATCTGTTTTTGTTTTTCAATAAAGAGAAAGTGATCAGCTACATGAAAAATTGACATGGTACTGCTAAATTTATAGATGCACCATAGTGTATTTAGATTGCTACTCTACAGGGTCATTTGAATGAAAATTGTCACCATGAAAGTCAGTTCCTAACTCTGTATCCTAATTATTGTAAGACAGGCCCCTCTTAAACATGTAACTTCTTTTGTTTTTATGTGGGCCAACAGTTTTCCTACATCCCAAACTCTGTTTAGTTCCTTTGTTTTTGTAGAAAATTAGGAACATTTTCAAAAAACATAGTTGCCTCTTAGCATTCTTTCTGTAACATAGAAAGATCAAACTAACTCAGTTCTAGTTTTTCAAAGTATATTTCAGACTCTTCCGATCAATCACAATGTAGTGAGCAGGTGCTTTAGGGTAGGACATTTGTATCTCCTCTGGCCACATGGATTGGGTGGGTACTATGAGAGTGGGGTGGGTATTATGAGAGGGAGGTGGGTATTGTGAGAGAGGGGGGTGAGGATTATTCAACTTACAAGCCCTGTAATGACACACTTTCATTGTCTTCATGGAGGTTTTGTTGCTTTAGTCTTCTTTATTTAAAACACAGCTATCACGGTCATGAAACCATAAGCAGCATCACAAGAACAGACCACAAGTCGTGCATCTGCTGATAACAATTATCTACCTTTTTCTGGTTAAACCCAACTATTTGACAGCGGCTATCAGCCCACTGAAAAAGGCCAGAGAAAGCCACACACCAGGATGAAGTTCAGTCCTAAAGGCCTTTAGTCCTGCTCTAGTGCTTTGTCTTCAGCCCAGTAGTTCATAATCTGGCCACTGGACATCTATGTTTCTAAACCCATTGGTAATTCACTCCCAAATCCATATGGAAATTGTAAACACTGGTAAGTGCACTCTTTCTCCAAATGGGGCCATCCATATCTTGGCTCTCGGTCAATATTCTTTCTTGATTTTCCTTTACTTCCTGAAGCATTCTCATTCCCAGTCTCTGTGCTTTAGAAATGAACACAACTTGGTGCTCGGACCTTTCTCTCTTCTCTCTGCCCACTCTGTGCCTTTACCATCCTTTATATGCTTATGACACTCAGCTCTCTCTAAATACCCCACATCCTCATACATCCTGTAGGTAAAGGATGCAGTTCTAAGTGAATGTGTATCATGGGCAGGGCATGTTTCAGATCCATGGCAGAGTCAAAGCTTTCACCAGATAAGGCTCGGAGACATGGCAAAGCCTTCCTTTGGTCTAAATACAAGTGTTTATGAATGATTGGCCAGTGTGCAATAACTATCAAACACAGCTTCCTCTTCTGAGATGACTACAACCCAAGACCACTCCCCTCCAAAGACCTCTAGCTGAGATTAGCTAGAGGTACCTCTATATAAAGAAATCTGCCTCCTTGATCCATATTATCAATCAAAGCAGTCTTTTCTACCTGAGTTATTCTTCCTTGGGACATCAGTTGGCTTACCAAAGTTGGTACCTTCCATTAAAGTGAGCACAGTCCACCCTATCTCAGCTTTGCCTTGCATGTATCTATGTGTTTGCCTTTTCTCCACTCTCTTCATGCCTTAGTTGGGTCAATCACTCAAGTTGGGTAGATCCTGGCAACTCACTGCCACCGTAGTACTCTTTAGCGGGCGGCTCAAACTAAGCAGGCCCCAGACTAGATTCTCTATCTTGTCTACCACTCACCAACCCACCCCTTTTATGGCCCTGCCATCTCAGCAAGAAATAAAGCAGCTTTAATGTGAAAACTCAATGGCCATTCTTTTTTTAAAAAAATAAACTTATTCTTTGATAATTTATTACATGTATATAACATGTTCAGGTCACACTCACTTGTACTTGCTACTAATTCTTTTACTTTGCCTTGCTATATACTTAACACACTCACTTACTAAAAGTGGAAGTACAGCTGTCACTCATTCTTTGGAAAGTACAGAACCACACTATCCAAGAGGCTTTCTTTTCCTGACCATCCTGTGGAAAACAGGACATCACTCCAAAATTAATATCTATCTCCTATCTTTCCTTATTTTCCACAGCACCTGTAATCTCTCGACACATTGCACATTTATGCGGTTGTTTTCTGTTTCTCTGCACATGAAAATACTCGCTCCAGGAGAAAGGAAGTTCGTCCTTTCTGCATCCACAGCAGAACAACGTGTAGGCCTAGCTGTCACTCTGCACTGAGATGCTTATTTAATTAAAACGTGGGATAACTAATTGATTTCTACGCACGTGCTTCTTTCAAAAATGTATTTTATCAATTAATCTGATACAGAGAAAGAGAAAAAGGAGATGCAACTTATATTTCTAGATCATTGAAGTAAACATATGAAAAAGTTAAGCAGGGGGGTCAAACCTGAAAACACTCATCTGATTCTGGACATTAATTTTACAGCTCTCTCTTCTAGCAAGAAGAGAAATTTAAATTTCTGCAAATCCTTAAGGAAGAGGCTTTGACTGACATTGAGGAAATGAGTACAGCTCCCATCAGAGGAGCAAGAAGAGTGAACAGACTTGCAGAAGAGGCATGGCCTAAGGCAGAGATCGGGGAATAGATAGATTAGAAAGGGTAGTTTTAGCCTTTCAACCCTGTCAGTTGTGTTCATTTCACACAACTGGCATCCAGGATAACGTCCAAAGTGTGGAAATGCCAAACACAAAGACAGATATCACAGAGAGGCAAGATGAATATTCCATAGCATGTATAACACGTCCAATGGGCGCACGGCAAGAAACCCTCATAGCAGAAACCCATACTGGGATTGTTTTTGCCTTTGTTTTTGATTTTTGTTCTGTAGGCTCTTTTTCCTCCTCTCATTATAAGATTTTTCTAAAGGAAACTTTAGCATAGAAAAGTCCATAAGTTCTTTAGAAGGTTGCCAGAGAGAACTCTGCCAGGAAAACTGGTTTTCAGTTACTAGAAACAACCAGCATGTGTAAGCATTACTCGTCAGCATCTTTGCAGTTGAGCCCTGATGTCATTCCGTGACTGACTTCTCTGCTGCATTTTCCCAAAGAATTTATGCTTGGGCAGGAATAAGCGAAGGCGCAACTCCTTGTGTTTTACAGTATAGTGAATCTGGGACCTTCTTGAACAACTGGCCAAAACAAAAACAAAAACAAACAAACAAACAAACAACCCTCTTCAAAAGGGGCCTCAAACACTCACTTTATAGTACACAACTTTCTAATTTGTTCCCCTTTTGCTGCAATAAAACACTAACTAAGACCAACTTCAGATCCTTCAGACATTATAGTTATCAACATCTAGTCTGGCATTCTAGCAGACTGGATGTTCTTTGAGATCAATCTACAGGAAGGGAGGCAAGTCCCCTGAAAGCTGAGAGCACACTGTTAGAGTGGGGGTTGATCTATGTGACTGGACATATCCACAGTGCTTAGTAGTCTAGAGGAGTTTGGCTCAGATGAAAGCATACAGATGTGAACAAGACAAAGTGATAAAGAAAATGGAAGAAATCTAAGACCAAGTGTTCTGGAATCCTATGCCAGAGGGAAAAAATATCCCAAAGACGCCAACATGAGCTGTGGACTTCTCAGTGATGTTCAGCTGTTCTGGATGGGACAGAGCTAAGGCTCCTGCAGATTTCTAAAAAGTGTTTGAAGCCATCAAGAGTGTGTATAGGCGGAGCCAAATGTCATATGGATGATTTATAATTCTCTTTCCACTATCCACCCACACTTGACCTCCATGTAGAATACAGAGAAACTACATTTGACTGTGAGGAACGAGATAGTGCAATCTGGGGTAAATGACAATCCTGTAACTTGAGTCAAGCTCAAGGACTGTCCCCATAAGCAAGGTCACTTGAACAAAGATGCTCTATGATCCCTCTTCCCAAATGCTGAGACTGAGCTCTCAGTTTTGCTACTAGATAAGACTTACTCATTGACTGTGAGCACAGTGACACTTGATTGTGGAGAGCTGGAAGAGCCCCAAGTAAGTGTGGGAAGAGTTGATAAAGTCCTGAGTGAGTGTGCATTACTAATGTGGGCATGGCCTTGTTAAGGACCCCAGTGCTTCAGCACCACAGGAGTGGCAAAACCTTTCTACAGGGCTGAGGTTCAGAGGGATGGCAAAACCTTCCTCTAGTCTGAATGGGAATGTCGCTAGTGTGTGCAAAAACTGGTGACTGTAGCTTCCTCTGGTCAGATGGTTACAACTTGATTCCTCACCTACAGACCAGCTAACCCCTCCTCCTGCACTGTCCACGGTAAAAGTGCTGAAGTTCCTGGCTTCTGTTGCATAGTGGCTATGCTCTACCAGAGCAACCGCATTCATTCCAATCCCAGCTTTTTTACTCTTTCTTCTTTCCTTCTTAGATTCAGTCCAGTTTCCAGGACAAAGCCCCATGGGCTGTGGTGCTGAACCAGTAGTGTGACAAAATACTAGAGTTTAAATCCACAAGTTCGATATAAGGTGACAGATTCCGGAAACATTTTGACACGAGAACTGGGCAATAAAGGGCAACTGCCTCCTTGACAGGAGGCGATTCTGGGATGCTTCATCTCATTTGGTCAATGACTTGAGTGGAGTTGGTTGTACAGGATTGATCTAAACCATCTGTGAGGAACACCCTCCCAAACTTAGAGAAGGCTCATGCACCTGGCCTTACAGCATCTTTAGGCAGAAGATGAAGCTAAAAAGTTGTGAAAGAGGAGGAGGATGGAACTTGTTATAATTCTGCATAGGGCATTGCATGGGGCCCCGAGTAAGTGCTGAGAAAGCCAGCCGGGCCTGACAAGTAGGAGCAGGGGCCAGCATACAAACCCCATGAACTTCCTGTTTGTTCATTAGCTCATTCTCTAATACCATCGATCATTCATCTGCTCCGCACAACCTTGCCTCCTGGATTAGTTTCTGGTAACAAATGTCTTTGCATGCCTATGAAGCTTCAGTATGGCTTTTCTGTCTTTGAATAACTGAGTTGGTGCCTTCGAAAAATTGTAACTTTAGTTCCGGAAGTTATGCCCTCATTGCTTGTTTAGGAGGATCTTAGTTTGCTGTCTTTTGGTTTCATGTATAGAGCAGGCTAGGAGTGTGATAACATTAAACCCAGACAACTAAGGTTTGCAAGTGAATCCTTGAAAACAATCACCTTTTTAGCACAAGGACTAATGCAATTTAAGTTAGATGTGGTCTGATATCATTTATCAGCATAAATGAGGACATTTCCCCTGACACATATGAAATTCATTGTTTCGTATAGTCTAGAAAACTGTCAACACAAATCTGAACGTATAAGGCATTAGGTAAACTGAACACAGCGAGCACAAATAAATTTATTAGTCAGATATTCAACACGTATGAAGTCTTTCGCATGAAGCATTTCTATGTAAGAAAAGTCATATAGGTGGGACATAAAACAAAATTTACTTTTGGCTTCAATATTACTTTAGTAAAGATTGTTTATCCACAAGGTGGCACCCTTGGTTAAAGCACATGATTCTCTGTTCCTTGTGGCCTCTATCAGGCCACTGAAATTTTCAGAAGAAAATGCAGCGGCAGTGAGGATAAGAATTTACTCTCCAAGCATTGCTCGGTGACTTTATGTGTACTGACGATACTGTCTGCCTCCTAAGGTTTGTAGGAGTAACAGACAGTGTACGTATATCATGCTACGTCGGGACAGAAGAATGAATAGCGTACAGAATGGAGCTCAGTATTTTAAGAAAAGCACGAAGATCCCAATGGGATTCTGCTGGTGTGGTGTTTCAGGGGACACGTCGTCCTGGAGGAGCCCTTGGCTACAAATGCCAGATTTAATTGAAAAATCCCTGCAGATGAATATGAAAAGACTTGGTCTTTTCACAGCATAAAGAAAACTCCATTTCTTACAGCCCCTTCTTCATTAGAATTATTCTGGCATTTCAAGGCCTCGAGATTAATAGTATTGTCAGCTAGTCATTTCCAACATGGCTTTCTTCATTATGTTTAAATTAATAAGATGCATTATTTAACAGAATGTAAAGATAAATTATACATACTTACATCACCTTTACAAATGTGGCTAATTATTTGAAAAAGCAGAATACATTTTTGATAGTTTCTAACTATAAGGGAAAGAAGCAGTTGTAGCAAATTAAAGTATAATGAAACATGAAGGTCATTATAGGTTAAAAGAAAAGCTAGATTAATTATTAAGACCTACTTAGTAACCAGTATTCTTTCAAATGTGATGAAGATGGTAGATTCCATCCCTCACAGCTTTATCATGGAACTGGGATTCTCCATAATGTAGCCAGCTCCATAACACAGGGACAGATTCTCTATAACAGGGCCAGCTTCATAAGACAGGGGCAGATTCTCCAGAACATGGGAGCGAAACCAAAGAGAAAACCTCGACTTCCAACTACGGTCACGTGAAGATGGAAGACCTCTTAAAGAATGAGTAGGGTTGATGCCGATTCCCTTTATTTTGGAGGGATTACTTTCCTTTTATTTGATGTGTACAGGTGTTTTGCCTGCATGTCTGTTGACCATGCGCATGCAGAACTGAAGAGGGCATCATTCTATGATGGTTGTTTGCCCCCATCTGATCACTGAAAACCAAACCTGGGTCCTCTGGCAAGTAGCCAGTGTTCTTGGCAGCTGAATCATCTCTTCAGCCCCCTTGGCACCAATTTTCAAGTGTAGGGGTGACTTAACAATGTCATTGCTGGGTACAGAATGGAGAGAGAAGATGGAGCTGAATGCAGTTATTAAGTCCGTGGTGTGACTAATGCACGCACACAGCATGTTGCTGAGGGAGCTGGGGATTGAAGCTGTCTAATTTCATTAAAGATGTCAGAGAAATAAGCCCCAGTGTGCAAAGGGATCATCAAAACACAATCCTATGCTCGTTTGGGAAATTCCTTGCATGAGCTTTGTAAAGGATGAAGATAAAAACACATCTTTAGAGTTTGCCACTGACATTTTCCTACCTAGCAACAACTCTAAAGAAATATATAACCAGAACTTATTTTCATAGAGTTTGTGGATGGGGGAAAATGGAGTACCCACATAAAGGGCTCAGAAAAATTATTTGCCCAATTTATAGAGCACAAATGTTTCTATTATTAATTTCATGAAAAGCAAATGTAGTTTTATATGGAGTGCTCCCATACTACCTACTATCTTACAGATATCATGTGGCCATTTCATTTATGCCACCCGCCCTTCCCGTAGTTTTATTTTCCACTTCTCATCTTTGCAAGTAGATATAACCACCATGTGAAAATGTGGATGCTGAAGGCATGGGAGCACACCTATTCAACAGAAAGTCTTTTCTAATCCCAGAATTCTAGCCATCTTTCTAGACTCTGTAAAGATAACCACCGCTACCCAAGCATATACCCTTGTTACCATGGTGCTCAGAGCTTCGCTGTCAGCCCACTAGTGCCTCTACTCACAAGAATAAAACCTAGAGCATGCGGGTTTACAGGAAGGTCAAGAGTTGAGTTTTGAGGTCTGTTAGGTCTGTGATGTGTCATCCATATAAACAACCAAGAGACAAAACCACATGCATCCAGGTGGTAAAGTACAACCCCCAGACCATATCTTTCCAATCACATGCATTTGTATAGCGGGTGGGCAAAGCATTACTATTTCTTGTTTTTAATGTTTAATTAATGGGCTAAATTTAAAGCAGTTTTGCCTGTAGCAAAATTTATCAAAAATAAGACTTCTCATATACATACTGTGCTCACACATGTATAATATTCTCATCTCAACATCTCCCACAGAATGACACACTTGCCATAACCTACAAGACTATATTAATATATCGTTTTTCTCACAAAACCCATGTCTTTCCCTAGTGTTCATTTTGGGTGTTTTATACTCTATAGGTTTTGACAAATGTATAATGGCATGTATTGGACATTGGAAGGCCATACATAAGAGTTTCACTGTCCTAAATATCCTCTCTACTTGGCTAATTCACTTCCCCATCCTAATTCCTGAAATCCACCCTTCTTTTTCTCTCTTTATAGTTTGACAGTCTTTAAAATGTCATAGAATTAGAATCCCATAGTGTATAGCATTTTTAAACTGGCTTCCTTCACTTGGCAATGCGCACCTGCATCCCCTGCAAGTCTTTTCATGGTTTGGCTGCTCATTTCTTCCAGCACTGAGTCTTTCCTATTCCATTCACAGTTAAGGTATCCATTCATTTACTCTAGAGATGCGTTTCGGTGGCTTCCAGGTTGCGTTAGTTGCAAATAAAGCATCTAGATGTTTGTGTTCAGATCTTTTTCATTTTAAGGATAGACACCAAGGAATGAATACCTACATCTACCTAAATCTATCTATATCTACCTAAATCTCTCTCTCTCTCTAAAGCAATTTTGCCTGTAGCAAAATTTAACAAAAAATAGAGTTCTCATATACATTCTGTGCGTACAGATGTATAATATTCCCATATTAACATCTTCCACAGAATGACACATTTCCATACATATATATATATATGTAGAGAGAGAGAGACAGACAGAGAGAGACAGACAGAAAGAGAGAGACAGAGAGACAGAGACAGACAGAGACAGAAACAGAGACTGAGAGAGCACTTTATTTCTTTAATGATCTGCCAACTTCTCTTCTTCAGGGATGCTACCATGTTGACTTCTCAGCAGACACAAATGAGTTTCTTGTACTCTCTGCCCTCATAAGCTTTTAGGGTTGTCAGGTTCTATGTGCGACACAGGGTGTTAAAGAGGTGGACAACAGTCAGCACTTGCTTTAGTTTGCATTTACCTAATGGAATACATGAACGTCTTCCCATGGGCTTATTTGCCACCTATCTTCATTGGTCACTCATCTGTGGCCATTTTTTTTAAAATCAGAGTATGCCTCTTTGTAGTACTAAACTTTTCAGTTCTTCACTTATTTCAAATAATATTCTTTTATACTTTCATAAATATTTTCTCCAAACTGTGGCTTAGATTTTATTTCTCCTGATACTGTGTTTTGTAGAACACAAGTTTTTAATTCCACTGAAATACAGGTTATCAAAGACCACATTTTTGTGTCTTTAAAAATATTTTGTCTGGACTGAAGAGATGCCTCACTGGTTAGGAGAGCTTCCTCCATAATTCTGAGTCCAGCACTAATATAACAACCCTGGCCTCTTAGCTCTGATATGTGCATGCTTATGGTACGCACACACAGACACACACACACACACACACACACACACACACACACACACACACACAAACAAAATCTAAAAATGTTTTTGACATATGTTCAGTTACCTATAGAAAAATGTCTCCTATATTATGAACAGGTCCTAGAAGTTTTCTAGATTTGTGTTTTACTTGTGAAGATCCATGCATAGACTTGATTGCAGTTGGATGTCCAGTTGAACCAGCATTATTAGTGAAAGAGATTTTTTCTTTCTCTATTGCACTTTATTTCTTCCCCTATTGATGATCCATCAATTTTGTTGATGTGGTCTGTTTCCAGGCTCTTCATTCTGTCCACTGATCTCCTGATGAACTCTGGTCCATATCACACTGATGTCGGTGAACTATCAGTTGTCCAACTGTGTTCACTTTCAACACTATTTTGGCTATTCTTGGTCTTTTGCTACTTCATCTGAGTATTGCAGTCAGTTTGTTTAGCTCCTATAAATATCCTTCTGAAATTTGGTTTGGATGCATTGACTCTAATCAAGTTGTAAAGAGCTTCTTTCTGGACAATAGCTACTCCCTGAACAGAGACATTCCTGACCTCTTTCACGAGAGTTTTGGAGTTTTCATTATGGAGATCTTGTACATTTTTGTTGAATTAATGCCCCTTTATTTTACTGTTGAGGTAACTGGCTTTTAAGAATAATTCTAATATTTTAAAATAATCAAAACACCCCAATGGTGGGGAATATGTTGTGACACATGAAAATTATATGAAATTAAAATTTCAGTGCCAACTGAGTTTTACAGATTTGATCTTTCTCAGGCAGCTTGTCAGTTACAACAGGAGGCTTAAAGTAGCAATGGCATGGCCCATGAAGCCTAAATTGTGCATTCTCTGCCCTCTTACAGAAAATATTTGCTGATATTTGTTGTAGAGGGAGTTTGAGGGCAGGGGGTCCGTAGCACAATATTGCAGCAAGTGACCAAGGTCTGCATGACATTAGCAAGGGAGCTAGTTAGCCTGTGCGGGCCAGTTATGACGCATGAGGGATTCCAGCATGAAGGCAGAGAAGGAGACAACTAAGACCTACAAAAGCACGTGGAGTGGGTCAGGGGAGGCTGGGATGATGAGCCAAGAGTGGTCTGAAAGCTCGGAGAGAAAGACTTCCATGGAGACGGTCCGGCTGTAGTCCCTGGAGCTGAGTGGCCATAAGGGGCAACATTTAGTTTGTATTTGCCAATATCCGTGTCTTCTAAGAACAGTTTCTTAAGCTGAGGGCATGGTAGTGAGCACTTTTAATCCCAGCACTCTAGAGGCAGAGGCAAGCAGATCTCTGAGTTCGAAGCTTCAGTCTGATCTACTATGCAGAGTAGCCCTGTTTCAAAAGAGAACAGTTTTTCTAGAATGCTAGAGATAGAATCCTTCAGACTTGAGGAGTGGAAAGATGTGTAACAGATGTGTAAAACTGAGGGAAAACGGGTTTGTGGGATACATTTTTGCAAATGAAAAGGGTTTTGTTTTCCTTTTAATGATTGGGTAATAGAGTGTGCCTGTGTACTGTGGGATTGGGATAATGCAGTAGAGAAAAAAGAAATGGAAAACAGAGAGACAGCTACAAAGTTTACAGGCAGGAGGACCGAGCCAAAGACTGCGAGCCTAGGGTGAACCATCAGCCCCCAACCCCCAACAATTAGGGATGCACACCTTCCACAGGGAAAGATGGAAACGAACTGAACAGAAATAGACATGGGGATGTCTACGGACACGATGTCAGGCACATGCAGCCTTCTCTTCCTAATTCCCACAGGAGAATTCCCCCATTGTAGATGTTGTAGGGAAGGTAGAGGCAGTGTGAAAAGACAGAAGCTGTGAGAAACTTGTCAATAAATGGAGGGAGGCAGAACAGATTAGCACTGCCTGGAAAGGATGTGGATCCGCCCTAGATTTAGACCATGGTCTGAGGTAGTGACCTTCAGCAACAGTCAACAAGTCCTCACCACTGGATTCAGGCAGGACTCCTCAGATGGGCTACAAGTGGGACTCAGGGCTGCTTCTCTCTCAAGTCAGGGACTGGTTCATGCTGCACCAAAATTCTGACACAGAGGCTCCTCAGAAGCTGCTCCTTACAAGAGGCTCCTCAGAAAGTCAGTTTCTGTACAGTTTTTTTTTTTGGTGGTGGGGGGGTGAACTCCCTTATTTTTTTTTATTATATTCCATACACAATTCAAAATGCCACTCCTATCCCGTTTCTTTAAAAACGCAATCATACATCAATCTGTCAATGCCAATCACAGTGTGATAACTCATTCAAAAGCATTCAATGTAATTTTCCCTTCAGTGTCCCACCCCAGTATCCAGTAATCCTCGACAAACAGTAAGACACCACTAAGTATTTGCTAAATTAATAAATTTCATTTGAGAGCAAAATATTAAGAGATGGTTCTTATGACTTACAAAGAATATAAAGATTCAGAAATTAATGTACCACATTCAAATCAATTCCTTCATTTGAATGTTCTTAGTGATAATCTGCTCAAATGGAATACTTATAAAATAAATCTTTTGACAAACTCTATTTGAGGGCTATGGATATAGCTCAGTGGAAAAGCATTTAACTAGCATGTGCAAAGTCCTGGGTTTAATCTCAAGTATTGGAAAAAATAGCTAGGCACCTATGCATTATACTATTCGTCAGAAGAAACATATTGCTATCATGTTTTCTAAAAACATTGGAATTACAAACCACATATACCAAGTACCTGGTACAAATACTAAATGTCTCCAGCAGAGGGCTCACAGACTCCATTTTTAGGGAAAAGTTTCCCCAGTAGCCTTCCTTGGTTAAACTCTCTGAGGAGGCAGTCCTTAGAGTTATACTCCTCCTCTGGTCAAGCCACCACACATCTCTGAATCCAAAATGAAAAAGGAATTTCAGTAAGGCATCATTATTTATACGCCCAGCACCTGCAGGTAAGTGTACTCGACTAATTCCAAGAAAGACAGTGAAGTGAATTACAGCGTTTGTTTTTATTTGTTCACTATGAAGTTGAGGCTTCCCTCAGATGAACTGATCTTGAAGGTGTGATCCTCCTGCCTTGCCTCCTGAGAGCTGATATTACACACAGGCACAATCCAAATCCAGTTTATGTAACTATTTAAACATCAGGAACATAAAAGTCAGGGAAGACAGGAATTTGAAAGCAATATAATGGCAGAGAAGAATGTAAATAAATAATGTTAGAAATGTCATAAATAATCCACCACACACAGCCTCCATGTCTCACACACAATCTCCATGTTCATACTATTACAAGTGGACTCAAAACTAAACCCAAGGACTGAAGAGATAGAGCAGTGAGTAAGTAAAGCGCTTTCTGTGGCAACCTGAGGGCCTGCGCTCAGATCCCAAGCATCTGTGTATAGGATGGTGTGGCCATGTACATATAACCCAGCAACTGGGACAGAACCTTCCCCCACCCCTCAAAAGAATAGGGAGCTTACTGGGGGAAAAGTCTAGCTAACTGGTGAGCTTCAGGTTCATTGGAAGACTGTTCAAAACACAATTTTTTTATAGGGGAAGATACTGTCCTCCATATGTTCAGGCACACATACATCCACCACACATCCATGTACACACACTAAAACAGAAATACAATGATGTACCCTTAGATGCTGAAAACACTAAAGATAATTCTAATTCCTACAGACCCAGAGATCTACAGCAAGTTTTCCTACAGATATTAAGATGTAGAATATTTTTCTTGATAATACTTTAAATAAGATTAGAAGGAAGAAGTAAAACACAAAAAGAAAAGAAAAAAACTGTTTAAAACCCAAGCATTGCTTTCTGATTTTTACGGCAGATTTCAGTATAAAATTCAAAATATAACCAGTGTTTCTTAAAGATGTCAGTGTCCCTCTCTAGGGGACAAGTGGAAAACTCACGTGGACATCTCCAGTCATCCAGAAAGGAGGCCAGCTGTCAGGCAATGGAAAGAGCAGTCATCAAAGAGTTCCCTACAGCTGTAAGCCTCAATGTCCTGCAGCAATGCACATGTAAGATTTTTATTTTTAAAGATGAAAATTCCAAACTTAACTCTGTCTAACATGTAACCACATTTTTACTGTTTTTCTGTGTGGCAAGACATTCAGTTTTCCAGTGCTCCGATGGGAAAAGATGAGCAGAAGCCCCTTAATGTATTTTTCTTGGAATTACTCACTACTTTATAAACAGTACAGTGCAAAGACTATACTTCTGGGTATGTGTGTTGTTGGTGAAACACTCATGATTAAGTCAACTGGCACAGGCATGGCCAAGCCATCTATACATGCAGGCAAGTGAGTGTTTCCCCAACTCTGAGAATAATTACCCCCAGTATATATGTATTGATATGATTTTAAATATAAAATTATTTCCTTGTATTCACCCTTTTCATATGTGGTCATGTCATTTCGTCGGGGCTTAGAGTAACTTATGTAGGTCAGTTAAAAAGTGGCCACACCCTGTATCCAGGCAGGACCTCCAGTGGAGTGATAAGGACATCAACTCACCCAAGAAACTTTTGACCAAACTGTGTCCTATCTACAAGAAATCCAATGGCAAAAAAGGAGCAGAGATTGAGGGAATAGCCAGCCAGTGACTGGCCCAACTTGAGACCTATCTCATGGACAAGAACCAATCCTTGATACTATTAACGATGCTCCATAATGCTTGCATACAGGAGCACAGAATAACTGTCTTCTGAGAGGCTCCACTCAGCAGCTGACTAAAACAGATAGAGAGGCAGAGAGCCAAACATTAGATGGAGCTAGGAACTTCTAGGGAAGAGTGGGGGAAGAATTGAGGGGCCCAAACAGGATAGGAACTCCATAGGAAGACCTACAGAGTCAACTAACCTGTACCCTTGGGGGCTCTCAGAGACTGAAGCACCAACCAAAGAGCATACACAGGCTGGATCTAGGTTCCCACATGTATGTGGCAGATGGGCAGCTTGGTCTTCATGCGGGTCCCGAACAACTGCAGCAGGAGCTGTCCCTGAAGCTGTTGCCTGTCTGTGGACCCTGTTCCCTTAACTAGGATACCTTGTCTGGCCTCAGGAAGAGAATGCACTTAGCCCTGCAAAGACTTGATGCAGCAGGGTAGGGGGTTACTCAGGTTGGTCTCCATCCTCTGCGTGGAGAAGGGGATGGGGGATGGAGTGAGGGACTGTGTGAGGAGGGTGACTGGGAGGAAGCTAAGGTAGCCATAGGGATATAATATGAATAAATTAATGGATAAAACATGAAAGAATTTCATTTTAAGATATAGTAAAGACCCTTTTACATTAAATCCTGATAGAGGAGGCTGGGAATTAAAAATCTGGATAAAAAGACCACATTATCTCTCAGGAAACCTTCATGCTTATATTTACCTCCTCATGAACATTTCAAAATAACTATACAGGCTAGATGGCACTCATCTTTTTTTTTTTTTTTTTTTTGTCTGAACAAAGAAAAGTTCAGGTACTTTAATAAGCTAACATCTCTTAATGAAAACAAAGGCACCGCCAAGATGAGCCATGAAAGAAATGGCTAACTTGCTACTCAGGTAATTTCAGCAAAGATCCTGGGTACAGTCATGACTCACAAATTCCAATGACCAAGAAAGATCATTGTTTAGAAATATTTCTAACAGGGGTGCTATCTACCTTCTGTGGTGTAGATGTGTACTTACGGACACACCAGACAGTGGAATGTCCTGCCAAAACAGTCAAGGGGAACAAGCGTTCTCAACTACAACCCCACCCCAAGTAAGCAGGTGTGTTTATCTACTTTTATGAGTTGCTGGATGCCAAAATATTTCTATGCATGATGGTGTCAGCAAGAAAAAAAAAGGCTGTTTCCTGTCCTACTACTGACAATAAGCCATCAAGAAGAGCAAGAGGAATACTTACATTCTGGTTCCCTGAGCTGGCAGTGGGGACAGGAGCTACAGAGAGCTCCAAACACGGTGAAGAGAAGAAAAGCAACAAACCCAGGTCAGGTAATGAAGGTAGGTTAGAAACACTGTGGGCCACACCCATACTGGTCATGAAATATGGTCTCAGTTAGTGGGAGCCTCTCATTTCCAGTAGTGGGTATGTTCAGCATCAGGGCTCAAGCGCCTTAGCTTCCAATGGTTTCCTGAAGCAGAACTGAGGCTAAGAAGGAACACAGATAGATGCCTTGGACATATTCAGTCCCATTTTGTTTTCATGAAAAGATGTGAGATATTTTTATAAAAATATGTGAGATATTTCTCAATATCTATGCCTAAACATGATTTTATTGCTCAAGGGATTTCTGATGTTTAACTGCTGGAAGATTTTGAGCCCTGCACACCCTTCTCCCTTGCGTCCTCACAACAGGGCAAAAGTAAAAGACAGCTTCGAAGTCCTTCTAAACTGTACAAGCCTTTGTCTACAAAAGGAGCCCTCAGCTCATTCTATTCTTATCTCAAACAAAAGACAATTCTCCTCCAAGTGACTTTTGTGCCTCCTTCAGTAACTCCCATGAACTGTAAAATTTTCAACAACCTGTCCTTCTCTGTGTTATTGTTATTATAAACATCTAAATCAAAATCAGGGGTGGAAAGAAATCATGTTTTATTCGAATGGCTCTAAGATGATGTTTTTTTTTTAATTATTGGGTATTTATTTCATTTACATTTCCAATGCTATCCCAAAAGTCCCCCACATCCTCTCACACCTACTCCCCCACCCACCCCCATCCACTCCCACCTCTTGGCCCTGGTGTTTCCCTGTACTGAGGCATATAAAGTCTGCACAACCAATGGGCCTCTCTTTCCACTGATGGCCGACCAGGCCATCTTCTGATAAATATGCAGCTAGAGACTCGAGCTCTGGGGGGGAGGGGCACTGGTTAATTCATATTGTTGTTCTACCTATAGGATTGCAGATCCCCCCAGCTCCCTGGGTACTTCCTCCAGCTCCTCCATTGGGGGCCCTGTGATCCATCCAATAGCTGACTGTGAGCATCCACATCTCTGTTTGCTAGGCCCCAGCATAGTCTCATATGAGACAGCTATATGAGGGTCCTTTCAACAAAATCTTGCTAGTGTATGCAATGGTGTCACCTTTTGGAGGCTGATTATGGGATGGATCCCCGAGTATGGCAGCTTCTAGGTGGTCCATCCTTTTGTCTCAGATCCAAACTCTGTCTCTGTAGCTCCTTCCATGGGTGCCTTGCTCCCAATTCCAAGAAGGGGCAAAGTATCCACAACTTGGTCTTCATTTTTCCCAAGCTTCATGGGTTTCTCAAATTGTATCTTATATCTTGGGTATTCTAAGTTTCTGGGCTAATATCCACTTATCAGTGAGTACATATCATGTGAGTTCTTTTGTGACTGGGTTACCTCACTCAGGATGATACCCTCCAGGTTCATCCATTTGCCTAGGAATGTCATAAATTCATTCTTTTTAATAGCTGAGAAGTACTCCATTGTGTAAATGTACCACATTTTCTATATCCATTCCTCTGTTGAAAGGCATCTGGGTTCTTTACAGCTTCTGGTTATTATAAATAAGGCTGCTATGAACATAGTGGAGCATGTGTCCTTCTTACTAGTTGGAACATCATCTGGATATATGCCCAGGAGAGGTATTGTGGGATCCTCCAGTAGTACTATTTCAAATTTTTGAGGAACTGCCAGACTGATTTCCAGAGTGGTTGTAGAAGCTTGCAATCCCACCAACAATGAAGGAGTGTTCCTCTTTCTCTACATCCTTGCCAGCATCTGCTGTCACCTGAATTTTTGATCTTAGCCATTGGGACTGGTGTGAGATGGAATCTCAGGGTTGTTTTGATTTGCATTTCCTTGATGATTAAGGATGCTGAACATTTTTTTCAGGTGCTTCTCAGCCATTTGGTATTCCTCAGGTGAGAATTCTTTGTTTAGCTCTGAGCCCCATTTTTAATGGGGTTATTTGATTTTCTGGAGTCCACCTTCTTGATATATATATATATATATATATATATATATATATATATATATATATATATATATATATATATATTGATTGGATATTAGTCCGCTATCTGATTTAGGATAGGTTAAGATCCTTTCCCAATCTGTTGGTGGCCTTTTTGTCTTATTGACAGTGTCTTTTGCCTTACAGAAGCTTTGCAATTTTATGAGGTCCCATTTGTCAATTCTCTATCTTACAGCACAAGCCATTGCTGTTCTATTCAGGAATTTTTCCCCCGTACCCACGTCTTCAAGGCTTTTCCCCACTTTCTCCTCTATAAGTTTCAGTGTCTCTGGTTTTATGTGTGTTCCTTAATCCACTTAGATTTGACCTTAGTACAAGGAGATAAAAATGGATCAATTTCCATTCTTCTACATGATAACCGCCTGTTGTGCCAGCACCATTTGTTGAAAATGCTGTCTTTTTTCCACTGGATGGTTTTAGCTCCCTTGTCAAAGATCAAGTGACCATAGGTGTGTGGGTTCATTTCTGGGTGTTCAATTCTATTTCATTGGTCTACTTGTCTGTCTCTATACCAGTACCATGCAGTTTTTAATCACAATTGTTCTGTAGTACAGCTTTAGGTCAGGCATGGTGATTCCACCAGAGGTTTATTTATCCTTGAGAAGAGTTTTTGCTATCCTAGGTTTTTTGTTATTCCAGATGAATTTGGAGCTTGCCCTTTCTAATTCGTTGAAGAATTGAGTTGGAATTTTGATGGGGATTGCATTGAATGTGTAGATTGCTTTTGGCAAGATAGCCATTTTTACTATATTGATCCTGCCAATCCATCTTCTGAGATCTTCTTTAATTTCTTTCTTCACAGACTTGAAGTTCTTATCATACAGATCTTTCACTTCCTTAGTTAGAGTCATGCCAAGCTATTTTATATTATTTGTGACTATTGAGAAGGGTGTTGTTTCCCTAATTTCTTCCCTAATTTCCTGTTTATCCTTTGTGTAAAGAAAGGCCATTGACTTGTTTGAGTTAATTTTATATCCAGATACTTCATTGAACCTGTTTATCAGGCGTAGGAATTCTCTGGTAGAATTTTTAGGGTCACTTATATATACTATCATATCATCTGCAAAAAGTGATATTTTGACATCTTCCTTTCCAATTTGTATCCCCTTGATCTCCTTTTGTTGTCTAATTGCTCTGGCTAGGACTTCAAGTACAATGTTGAATAGGTAGGGAGAAAGTGGGCATCCTTGTCTAGTCCCTGATTTTAGTGGGATTGATTCCAGCTTCTCACCATTTACTTTGATGTTGGCTACTGGTTTGCTGTAGATTGCTTTTATTATGTTTAGGTATGGGCATTGAATTCCTAATCTTTCCAAGACTTTTATCATGAATGGGTGTTGGATCTTGTCAAATGCTTTCTCCACATCTAACGAGATGATCATGTGGTTTTTGTCTTTGAGTTTGTTTATATGATGGATTATGTTGATGGATTTCCGTATATTAAACCATCCCTGCATCCCTGCTTGGTCAGGATGGATGATTGTTTTGATGAGTTCTTGGATTCGGTTAGCAAGAACTTTATTGAGGATTTTTGCATCGATATTCATAAGGGAAATTGGTCTGAAGTTCTCTATCTTTGTTGGGTCTTTCTGTGGTTTAGGTATCAGTGTAATTATGGCTCCATATAATGAATTGGGTAGAGTACCTTCTGCTTCTATTTTGTGGAATAGTTTGTGAAGAACTGGAATTAGATCTTCTTTGAAGGTCTGCTAGAACTCTGCACTAAACCCATCTGGTCCTGTGCTTTTTTTGGTTGGGAGACTATTAATGACTGCTTCTATTCCTTTAGGGGATATAGGACTGTTTAGATCATTAACCTCATCCTGATTTAACTTTGGTACCTGGTATCTGTCTAGAAACTTGTCCATTTCATCCAGGTTTTCCAGTTTTGTTGAGTATAGGCTTTTGTAGAATGATCTGATTTTGTTTTGGATTTCTTCAGGATCTGTTGTTATGTCTCCTTTTTCATTTCTGATTTTGTTAATTAGGATTTTGTCCCTGTGCCCTTTAGTGAGTCTAGCTAAGGGTTTATCTATCTTGTTGATTTTCTCAAAGAACCAGCTCCTCATTTGATTAATTCTTTGAATAGTTCTTCTTGTTTCTACTTGGTTAATTTCGCCCCTGAGTTTGAATATTTCCTGCTGTCTACTCCTCTTGGGTGAATTTGCTTCCTTTTGTTCTAGAGTTTTTAGGTGTGTTGTCAAGCTGCTAGTGTGTGCTCTTTCTAGTTTCATTTTGGAGGCACTCAGCATTATGAGTTTTCCTCTTAGAAATGCTTTCATTGTGTCCCATAAGTTTGGGTATGTTCTGGCTTCATTTTCATTAAACTCTAAAAAGTCCTTAATTTCTTTCTTTATTCCTTCCTTGACCAAGGGGTCATTGAGAAGAGTGTTGTTCAGTTTCCACGTGAATGTTGGCTTTCTATTATTTATTTTGTTATTGAAGATCAGCCTTAGTCCATGGTGATCTGATAGGATGCATGGGACAATTTCAATATTTTTGTACTAAGATGATGTTTAAATTTAAATTATCCTATCCCTATGTCATTCCAATCTCCCATGCCCTCTGCTTCCTTACCCCACTTAATCCTCCTGTTCTAGTTTCCCTTCATCACTTTGTAACACTACATTCTGTTGTCCCTTTCTTGGGAGATTCCCCTACTCCTCTTCTAGTCACTAACTAGCTACCTAACCTTGTGGATATTCTAAATGAAGCACACACATATATAAAATATAAAAGCTAACATCCACATATAATAGAGAGCAAGCAATTTGTCTTTGGGAGTCTGAGTTACCTCATTCAGGATAATTTTTTCTAGCTTTGTCCATTTCCTGCAAATTTCATTTTTCCATAATAGTGTAATAATACTCCAACATGTGGATGTACCACATTTTCATTATCTATTCATCAGGTGATGGACATTTAGACTCTTTCCAACTTCTGGATAGTATGACAGAACCGCAATGACCATGCATGCACAAGTTTCTATCTCTGTAGTAAGATATAGAGTAATTTGGGTACATGCCCAAGAGACGTATAGCAGGGTATCATGGTAGATCTATTTTAAGTTTTTGGAGGCCCCTCAGCACTGATTTCAAAAGTAGCAATTTGTACCAACAACAATGAGTAAGCGTATACCATCCTCCTGTATCACCAGCATCTGCTGCCATTTGATCTTAGTCATTCTGAGTGGAGTAAGATGAAGTCTAAAAATCATTTTAATTTGCATCTTCCTAAAGGCTAAGGATAATGAACATTTTAAAAATGTGTGTCAGGCATCTTTTGAAAACTTTTTAGCTCCCTTGATTTCCAGGTGTTTAAAGGTCCTTGTACATTAGGTACTAACCTTTATCAGATTAATAGTTGGTACAAAAGATATTTCCTATCCTGTAGGCTACCACTGTGCTTCAATGATGGTGTGTCTTTTGCTGTATAGAAGCATTTAGCTTCATAAGCCTGACTTATTAATTAACTGAAAGTCTTACCACTTGAGCTATCAGGATCCTGTTCAAAACTTCCTTTCCCATGCTAATGAATTCAATGATATTTTCTATTCTCTCCTTTACAAGATTAAGGTCATAAGGTCCTATTTTTAGTTCTCTGATTCATTTGAAGTTGAGTTTTATGCAGTGTGAAAAATAGTAATGTATTTTCATTGTCAATATGCAGCTATCAAGTTTGAACAGAACCACTTGTTGAAGCTGCTGTCTTTTCTACAGTATGTGGTTTTTGCTTTGTGGAAAAAAAATCTGATGTTTGTAGATGTGTGGACTGGTGTCCAGGTCTTCAGTCCTATTCAATTAATTAACATGTGTGTTTTATGCATATGGAAACCCTCTACTATCTACCTACTACTATCAAACTTCCTAAAACACACACACACACACACACACACACACACACACACACACACACACACACACACATGCATGTATGCATGCATTGAAGGGAGTTACCATATAATGTAGGAAGGTAATGCTCAATTAAGCATCAAATGTTATCAAATAAAATACCCAGTACTAGGAATGGTATATTTCTTTTTGAAATTTTGGCCAATGAAGTTCCACAGATTCTCTAAACATTACTATTATCAATATAACTGTTACTCCTCCAAAACTTAATGCTAATACAATATTGCTGAATATATATTTATATATATGTGTGTGTGTGTGTGTGTGTGTGTGTGCAAATGAGTCAGCCTCATGACATGAATGATAATCTGGACTCCAGTGTGCTATTGTTATTATAAATATGATATACATATATATATATGTGTGTGTGTGTGTGTGTGTGTGTGTGTGTGTGTGTATGTGTACTCAACTGGAAACCTCATTCTTTATTGGCTAGAATTTATAGTGCTGGAAGGTGCCATATATATATATATATATATATATATATATACATACATACACACGCACACACGCACGCACACACACATGGAGCTAGTACTCGATAGACAACCTCACCCTTTACTGGCTAGCATTCATAATGCTGGAAGGTGCTATATATGCTACTTCAAAAAAAAAAGTAATTATTAGTCTCACCCTGCTAAAGACCCTTTGAACTACAAAAACTACTCAACTGTAAGATATGCCCACTTCTATAATTGGTGCCACAAATGGTATGGAAGCAACCAGACAGCTTTTGAAGTGGATTTAAGGCCTGCTCTATATGATAGAACCCATACTTGACAAGGCCAAGTTAATGAGGCCAAGAACCTGAGACTCAGGTCATAGGCTTAGGGGAAATCTACTACTATAATTCTGCAAAATAAACAGAACAATAAAATGACTCCTGGTGACATATTTCTATACTCATAGATCAATGAATTGCTCAGCCCTCATCAGAGAGTGAACATAGAAAACCGTAACTAACGGATGGATAGCACATAGAAAATAAGAAACTCTAAAATCCTCAGCCCTAAATACCACAACGTTCCAGTCAAGTCTCAGGAATTGATGCAGAAGAGGTGTCAGAAAGATTGTAAGAGCCAGGGGTAATGGAAGACTTTGAGAAATGGCATTTAAAGATACAATAAGGCAGAAGCACAAAATCACACATTGACCAACAAATGTTGTGACATCATATGCAGTGTCTATACAAAATCCCATCAAAGAGTATGGAAGTTGATATGAAGTCCCACCACTGCCAACAAAGATAATCAAAATTGATAGCTGCAGGGAGGAGAATCAGTATTCTTCAATGAAGTGACACTAGATGTACCAATTACATGCCAGGGCAGGCTCCAGAGTAATTGGCCACACAAACTGGACTTCTTGGGTTTCCTTCCCTTCCCCTTCCCCTTCCCCTTCCCCTTCCCTTCCCCTTCCCTTTCCTTTCCCTTTCCCTTTCCCTTCCCTTTCTTCTTTTCCCTTCCCTTTCCTTTCTTCTTTTCCCTTCCCTTTCCCCCTTCCCTTCCCCTTCCCCTTCCCCTTTCATCCTCCCCTTCCCCTTCTGCCTTCCGCCGCCACCTCCCCTTCCCCCTTCCGCCTGCCCCCTCCCCTTCCCCCTTTAGCCTGCCCGCCCCTTCCCCCTTCCACCTGCCCCCGCCCCTTCCCCCTTCCCCCGCCCCTTCCCCCTTTCCTTGCCCCTTTCCCCTGCCCCTTCCCCCTGCCCCTTCCCCTTCCCCTTCCCTTCCCTTCCCTTCCCTTCCCTTCCCTTGCCCCTTGCCTTCCTTCCCTCCCTCCTTCCCCCCTCCCTCCTTCCTTCCTTTCTTTTTTTCTTTTTTTTTAATTAGGTATTTTCCTCATTTACATTTTCAATGCTATCCCAAAGGTCCCCCATACCCACCCCCTCAATCCCCTACCCACCCACTCCCCCTTTTTGGCCCTGGCATTCCCCTGTACTTGGGGCATATAAAGTTTGCAAGTCCAATGGGCCTCTCTTTGCAGTGATGGCCGACTAGGCCATCTTTTGATACCTATGCAGCTAGAGACAAGAGCTCCGGGGTACTGGTTAGTTCATATTGTTGTTCCACCAATAGGGTTGCAATTCCCATTAGCTCCTTGGGTATTTTCTCTAGCTCCTCCATTGGGGGCCGTGTGACCCACCCTTCTCAATAGTCACAAATAATATAAAATATCTCGGAGTGACTCTAACTAAGGAAGTGAAAGATCTGTATGATAAAAACTTCAAGTCTCTGAAGAAAGAAATTAAAGAAGATCTCAGAAGATGGAAAGATCTCCCATGCTCATGGATTGGCAGGATCAACATTGTAAAAATGGCTACCTTGCCAAAAGCAATCTACAGATTCAATGCAATCCCCATCAAAATTCCAACTCAATTCTTCAACGAATTAGAAGGAACAATTTGCAAATTCATCTGGAATAACAAAAAACCTAGGATAGCTGACTGTGATCATCCACTTCTGTGTTTGCTAGGCCCCGGCATAGTCTCACAAGAGACAGCTATATCTGGGTCCTTTCAGCAAAATCTTGCTAGTGTATGCAATGGTGTCAGCGTTTGGAAGCTGATTATGGGATGGATCCCTGCATATGGCAATCACTAGATGGTCCATCCTTTCGTCACAGCTCCAAATTTTGTCTCTGTAACTCCTTCCATGGGTGTTTTGTTCCCATTTCTAAGAAAGGGTAAAGTGTCCACACTTTGGTCTTCGTTCTTCTTGAATTTCATGCGTTTGTCAAGTTGTATCTTATATCTTGGGTATCCTAAGTTTCTGGGCTAATATCCACTTATCAGTGAGTACATATTGTGCGAGTTCCTTTGTGATTGGGTTACCTCACTCCGGATGATACCCTCCAGGTCCATCCATTTGCCTAGAAATTTCATAAATCCATTTTTTTAATAGCTGAGTAGTATTCCATTGTGTAAATGTATCACATTTTCTGTATCTATTCCTCTGTTGAGGGGCATCTGGGTTCTTTCCAGCTTCTGGCTATTATAAACAAGGCTGCTATGAAGGTAGAAAGATAGAGAGTCTGGGAGGAGTTGGAGAAAGGGAGAGTATATAAAAAATACATCATACAAAATCCTCAAAAAATAAAGAAAACATTATTTTAAAACAAAAAATTAATCTAAAAATATTAAAATAATTAACTATGGAAAATTAGAAAAAATATTTAATAAAACTCAGCATATCAGTTCTGCTTCTGGGCTGTCATCTATCTGATCCCTGAAGTATACTACAGTTAGAATTTTGGATTCTTGAAAAAACATAGAAATATTAAAGAATATGTTTTCATTTTAATCTCAGGTATGGGATATGGTGCTGCTTCAGACTGTCCCCAGCAACTGACTTTGATTTTCCTTGTGCAGGGGCATGATTTTGGTGGCTGCAGATAGTTTCTGTGATTGTGTGACATTTGGAATTCTGGGGACTTTTCAGAGGGTGCTGGGGTGCCAAGAGGCATGGGGACTTATTGGTTGTTGGTTGGTTGCTGTTGATTGAAGTTTTCTGAAGTAGTTATGAGCAAAGAAGGAAGGGACGGAGGAAGGGAGTGAGAGAGGAATAGCAAGAGGAGGAGAAAGAAAGGAGAAATTAACTGTTCTTACTGTAAGATTAAACTTGCCCCAAGGAAGTAGACACCGTTAATCAACAGGAAGCAGTCTAATGGTAACATAGCCTCCTTTCCCCTCTATCTTTTTTTGGTCTCCTATCTAGTATTAGGGGGTTGAAAGGGTAGAAAAGGGATCGAGAAGAGTGGAAGAAAGAAGAACCCATAAAGTAGCAAACACCGCTAGGGTACCCATTGTTCCTCTTCCTCCTCTGATGAAATTCTGGACATTAATGTGGTCAGAGAGTGGCTTTACAGTTCTTGTGTAAAGGACAATGTGGTGAGGACATTCTGATGAGACCACACACAGGGATGTGGGAAGGGAGAAGATGGGCATGAGACAGAAACCCCTTCTACAGCTCTTCTGCGCAACACCATTTCCTCTGCACCAGCTCCTCTCCATGAGGAACAGGCAGGCACTGGGCACATACGCATGCATAAGCAGAGAGGCACATGCATGCATGAGACCAGGCCTTTCACCTATTCTTACTATTTTTGAACAGCGAAAAAGGCAAGCTATATTCCTTTACTTGACATTGGGAAACAATGAAAATCCCATTGGCATCTAGCACCTAAAGCCATGGTAGCGGCTTCTGTAAGGGACGGACATAGTCTATGAAACATGACCGACTGTGCAAGGACTTCACTCACACTCAGGAAGCGTACTATTCTTCTTTTTCTTTCAATAATAAAAGGGGGAAAATCTTCCCAGAAGCAAATAACATCGATTTTTAAAAGAGTCAAGAAAGAAGAAGGATGTGACTGCTAGAACTCAGAACTTCTCTCTACGGCACTCTTTCCAAGTCTCCATGTAGAAAAATCCAATTATGTGGGAAAACGCTTGACAAGAATTAGGTGAGAAGAAAATGACTTTTTTTTTCAAAATTAAAAATATTGCTTTCTTTTTTTAAAATTGGGTATTAATTTCATTTACATTTCCAATGCTCTCTCAAAAGTCCCCCACACCCTCCCCCATCCACTCTCCTACCCACCCACTCCCACTTCTTGAACCTGGCATTCCCCTGTACTGAGGCATATAAAGTTTGCATGACCAATGGGCCTCTCTTTCCACTGATGGCCGACCAGGCCATCTTTTGATACATATGCAGCTAGAGACACGAGCTCTGAGAGAGGGGGCGGGGGGTACTGGTTAGTTCATATTGTTGTTCCACCTATAGGGTTGCAGATCCCCCCCAGCTCCCTGGGTACTTCCTCCAGCTCCTCCATTGGTGGCCCTGTGATCCATCCAATAGCTGACTGTGAGCATCCACTTCTGTGTTTGCTAGGTCTCGGCATAGTCTCACAAGAGACAGCTATATCAGGGTCCTTTCAGCAAAATCTTGCTAGTGTATGCAATGGTGTCAGCGTTTGGAGGCTGATTATGGGACGGATCCCCAGGTATGGCAGCCTCTAGGTGGTCCATCCTTTTGTCTCAGATCCAAACTCTGTCTCTGTAGCTCCTTCCATGGGTGCCTTGCTCCTTTCAAATGTGGATTTCAGGCTGCACCCTGCAGATCCTGAGACACAGCTGAAAAGACTTACAGGCCTTCCACCCTGCAAGCTTCTACAGGTATTGTCAGAGGAATACAGGGTCTTGAAATTAAAATACTAAAACAACTATTAAATAATCTTAATGCAGATCCCAACAGGCACTCTTGGCAAATTTTCTTCTAGAATTGTTTTATGTGCTACAGGCAGGGCAGGCGCATAAGGAAATCTGATGGAGACTTTTTCCATACAAAGTGACACATTTACCCCTGAAGGAACCATCCAAGGGAAAGCAGTTCCAATTAAGATTGCTGTCACTTCGCTGCCTGGTTGGATGCTCAGGCCTCTAGAGAAAAGTATTCTGTTGTGGAGAATAAATATAGTTTCAATCAAAATAAAGTGCTACATATATGCACCTCCCAACATGCTTCCTGTTCAGTATGCCATCTATGTTAGTGTTTAGAAATGACTAGAGGGCAGGAACTGTCATCAATATCTTAAAAATATTTGAGGAAGGCCTTTCTCTCTCTCTCTCTCTCTCTCTCTCTCTCTCTCTCTCTCTCTCTCTCTCTCATGTGAACTAATAAAAATCAGGAAAAAAATCCCTCAGTATGTAAGAACATGAAAACCAAGGGAGAATTTCCTTTGATTTTTTTCAACTCTTACTTGTGTGAGTAGTTTCGTATGATTGCCGTTATATATGACTATTCTTCATTTGTGAGAATATTACATTTTTTTAATTTCTAAAAGGCTTACAAATGGGAAGAGTTACAAAAATATTTCCTACTGCATATGACACTAAAGCTAGATCTCGGGATCAGAGCAAGGCAATTAGGACGTGTGTCGCTAAAGACACATTCTTTCCTGGACTCATGAAGCTAGGGCCAGAGTTCATGGCCACTGAAGAGAGCAAGGTGTTGCCAACACTACTTTTCTTTTTGAGCAGATTATATAACTGGCTCCTAGTGGACAAAGCTAGCAGTATTTAGGAAATAGACTGGCTTAAAGAAGGCTACAGGTGTCATTATTGTGTGACACATTGCTTCTCTTTCTACTTCTGGCTTTTAGAGCTTCTCTCTCAGGTTACAGGTGATGCAGCCGGAAACAGAGCTCTCTGGAAATGAAAATAGAAAACAGTCCGTCACCCTGCACACAGCATATCCATGACATTACTTGCTACACCCTGTTAGCCTGAGCGCTCAACAGGAAACCTATGGCCCTGAATTCTACTTGCTTACCTGCTGCCGCTAAGCTACTCAGTTCCTAGAGGTTATTCTAGAGCCATTGGGTTAGCTGTCTTACTTCCCAGAATTCTTTCCTTCATAAGCTAGCTTTGGTGTTACATGTTCTTCACTAGCTAGATGGATGATTTTGTCTGTCTGTCTGTCTGAAAACAATATCTGCCTGTTTCTGTGAGTGAGCACTTTTCTATATGGGAAGGAGGTACCATATCCCCTGAGTCCATCTTGTCTTTCTCATGTCTCTTCTATTCTGGACTGGTCTGCACTATGAGAAAGTAAGATGAAGGAGGCCAAAAACAAACAAACAAAAAAACAAAAAAACAACCAGGAACCATCTTCTTGCTCCCCAGGAGAAGTAAAGGCCAGTGTTTTCTTAGGTTCATTCTTCCTCCTTCTAAGGCAGATCGGTTTCCAGAGCAGGGCCAGTTACTTCTACCCCGTGGCTCTTCTCTGCTGCACTCCCAGCAGCTGTTCGTGACTGTGCAAGGACACCAAAAGGACTGCAGCACATCCTGAGCCTTGCTCAATCAATCTGAGCAGTGTGTAGACAGAGGAAGAACACTTGCCAATGAGTGCCAAGACAAGTCTATGCGTGTGAACCATGTGTTTGTGAAGGCATAGGAAGAGTGCATACATGTTCTGAAGAACTATTAGCATTGGGGGAAAATTTTGACTTTTCAACACTTCCTGGATGAAATCTGTGGGATGATTTTGAGAAGGCAGTACTCAGAACGGTGTGTAGGAGGAACACACACACTGTTGCACTTAGCAGCATTCATTCATCACGCCCACACTGTACTCCAAGACAGCGGCAATTGTCAGACACTTAAAATACCTTCATTTTATACTATGCTTACTACAACCGGCTAAATTTATGATCAACTGTCAGCACACAGTGTGTGTGTGTGCGTGCAAGTGTGTGTTCCTACATAGATATGCATGTACTTTATGTCTGATACACACTATATATATTTATATATGGTTAAAAACCATCACTTGAAAGTCCATAATGATCAGTCCCGATGAAGAAACTAAAATGCCATGCTTTCATTGATACTACCACATGCCAGATTCTTCTATGCTCGACTCTAATTTCAACTCCACGGCATGGGAAGTCATCTTTGGACGTTTCTCAGATATACTATAACACATTGGTTTGCCATCATCTGTATCCCAGTCTCAAGGCAAATTTATTACAAGGTCATTTTTTTGACACAGAGTTTCACTATGTAACCTTGAGTGACCTGGAACTTGCAATGTAGACCAGGCTAACCTCGAATTCACAGATATCCACCTGCCTCTGCCTTTGGGGTACTAAGATTAAAGGTATGTGCCACCAAACCTGACTACATAGTCATTGTAACGTTTAAGAAGTCAAAGTTCCTTGGATGCTATAAGAAATGCTGGCTCGTCGACCAGTTTGTAGCAGAGCAATGACACAGAGGGAACAAGAATAAAAACTCAAACAATACTGACATGAGAGGCACCCCCACCCATTGTAACCCAAAAGGAGTTGTTTTAAAGCCTCTCTAAGTACTTCTGTGCCTCCTTAGACAAGATGCTAACAAACATGGCATATCTCTTTCTTGATGGCATTCAGAAAAGGAAAATAAACCTGGAATTAGGAAATATCAACAACTAAGTCAAAATACACAGGGGAATGATTTTAGTCAGTCCATTGCACTTCTTTGGCCTGGTTTGGTTTGGTTTTCTGAGACAGGCTCTCTCTACTCCTGCTGTCCTGGAGTTTACTGTATAGACCAAGTTATCTTAGAACTCCAGAGATTCTCCTGTCTCTAACTGAAATCCAAGCTGTTACCCAGCAGATCTTGCTTCTTTTCAAGAGAGGCCACCACATTCCTCAAGGCTGTTTTACAAATTAGGTAAAAGAGAACGCATAAAGTACCCAGCCAGCACTATGCCCTTGCTCCTTCAGTGTTCTGAGAGACAGATGCTATCAGGACACAGTCTGAACAGCCAAGTTGATGCTGTGTGCCCTAGCTGCAATATCTCATTGTGACTACTCTCCAGAGTTGGCCTCTGGTCTCCAAAAAGAATAAATACAAGACCATAATAGGCTTGAGGCCTTGCGTTATTTTCCTTTTTTTTTTTTTTAAATGTCACTATATTTGCTACAAATATGCTTTCTATTACTTGGCAAACACCATGACCAAAAGCAACTTGCAGTGGAAAGGATTTATTTTATCTTACAGTTTACAGTCCATCATTGAGGGAAGTCAAGGCAGGAACTCAAGAAAGGAAGCTGGAGGTAGGAACAGAAGCACAAACTATGAAGAAATGATGCTTACTGGTTTTCTTGCTCTCCATGGTTTGCTCAGCCTATGTTCTACACCACCCTGAACCACCTGCTCAGAGCGGACACCACCCTAGTGCACTAAGCCTTCCCACACTAATCAAGAAAATGTCCCAAAAGAACAATTTGAAGGAGGTATTTGTCAATTAATATTCTTTCTTCCCAAATTGACAAAAATTAATCAGTACAATTGATCCCTTGCCCACTCAATACAAATGCTCCTCACTGTTAATCCAAGACCTTTTTCTTTCTTGTTTCTCCCTTCGATCTCATGTTAATATCACAATATAAAACAGAGTACAACTTTACCAATCCTACTTTAAAATTTCAGTCTCTCAAAATATCCATCTCTTTAAAACTCCACAGTGTCTTGGCTATAGGCTCCTATAAACTAAAAAAAAATTACTTACATACTTACATCTAAATGAGAAAAAGCAGAACACAGTAACAGTCAGAGGAAAGCAAAACCAAACAGCAGTAGTGTAGCTCAGTGTCCAAGAAAAGTCTTAAACACACTCCCTATCTTCTGAGCTCCAAGGACTCTACTCTGGCTCTGCATCCATACCACACACAAGAGGTAGGCTCCACTTCATACCTGCCATTGTCCTTGTTAGTCATCTCACAACACTGACATCTTAAGTGGAGTATTCACTATAACTGAGGTTGCACCCTCATCAATAGCCTTCTGGTCTCTCTTCAGGGACTGTGACCCTGACACATGACCCTAAGCTTCAATTTCCTTCCATGAAGAGAGCGAATGTAGATATAACAACAATTTAGATATCAAGAGAGAACTATACACATGAAATAATTTAGAATTAATGTATTAATTTATATATGTGAACCAAAAAGCATAAAATATATTATTTACAAACTATACTACAAAAATGTCTGATAGCTTTGTATAATAGCTGCCTATCTTAGTTACCTATGGCATAAACTTGGACTAGGCTAATCTTGAATCTGCATCCACCATCCTCGTTTGCCTTTGTTTGTTTTACTTGATGTATTGTGTTTTTGCTTCTTCTATTTTAGTTCTAAATGCCATATTTGTCCTAATTATTCTAAGTTATACATCTCAAACTGTACTGGATCAAGAAAAAGACTGAACAATAGTAAAATTTAAAAACTGTTCCATGTGTATAAGAGTTTTGTTTTCATGCCTGTCTATGCACCTCTTGTATGCCTGATGCCCACAGAGGTCAGAAGAAGGTATTGTATTCCCTAGGACTTGTTAGAGACCATCCAGTGAGAAAGTGATCCCTTCACAATCTCCTTGACAAGTCAAAGGGCCTTGTACTAAGAGCTGGTTGTCACACACACACCCCTTCCTCCTTATTCCCTTCCTAACACCTAAGGCTGTAAAATTTGAATAACAGTCCCCTCTTCCCTATCTCTTCCTGAGTTCCCATGACATCCAAGGACATGAGCTGTGCCTGAGCCCAGCTTGACTCCCAAGGCTGTTGAGGAGGATCAAGGCTCCAGAGGAGATAAGATGCGAAGTACCTGCTTGGCGCCTGATTTCAGCCCCCATGTCAGCAGTTGTCCTTTCCCTTGTTCTTTGTATAATTCTCCCTCGACCCCTCCCCTATTTTCCGCGATGTATGCTTTAAAAAGAAAGCACCTCTGCTTAATAAACGAGACCTTGATAGGTTCAATCTACTTGGTCCTCCGGCTCTCTTTCTTTTCCTCCCATTTCCTTCCAGGTTCACGGTCCCCCTCACACCCATGAATAACTGAATCCCGTGGGTCAAGATAAGGACTAGAATTACAGATGCTTGTGAGGTGCCATGTGGGTAGTGGGAATTAAACCTGGCTTCTCTAGAAGAACACCCAGAGCTCTGAACCATTGAACCATCTCTCTAGTCCTGAATATCATACCTTCCAATAATCATCTAAAGAAAAGTCAGAGGAAAGGTAAACCTCAGATTCTTCAATATCTCAATAGCATCTTCTCTATGAAATGCTGTGCTGGTGGTCCCTGGTGACCATGCCCATTCTTTTGTGTGAGTTTTCTGCTTCTACTATAACCCTCAAATCTTGAGACTTTAATACTGTTGTCCTGCCTAGTTGTAGAGGTCAACCTGACACAAGCTACAGTCATGTGAGAGGAGGAACCTCAACTGAGAAAATGTCCATATAAGATCAGACTGTGGGCAATCCTGTAGGGAATTTTATTACTTAGTGTTTGATGTAAGTGGGCCTAGCCCATTGTAAGTGGTTCCACCCCATGGGTTGTGGTCCTGAGTTCTATAAGAAAGTAGGATGAGAAATGTGTGGAGAGCAATCCAGTAAGCAGCAGTCCTCCACATCAGCTCCTGCCTCCAAGTTACTGCCCTATTTTAATTCCTGGCAGTCCTCCACATCAGCTCCTGCCTCCAAGTTACTGCCCTATTTTAATTCCTGGCAGTCCTCCACATCAGCTCCTGCCTCCAAGTTACTGCCCTATTTTAATTCCTGGCCTGTTTGCTTTCTATCATGAACAGTTCTTTGGAAGAGTGAGAAAAATAAACCATTTCCTCCCCAATTTACTTTGGGTCATGGTGTTTTATCGTAGCAATCTAACTAATACAGAAACTGGTACCAGGAGTGGGATACTGCTGTGACAGCCGTGAACATGTGACTTTTAGGTGGACTATAGAGGGACTTTGGAACTTTGGGCTGAAAAAAGCCATTGAGTATTGAGAGCTTGATAAGCTACACTGTGGGAGATTGGAAGATAAGAGTACTGAAAGAAATGCAGACATTGAAAGCCTGACTTGTGAAGTTTCAGAGGAAAGCAAAGATTCTACTGGGCCATCTGTGTTAAGAGTCTGTAGTATCTAGTCAGCTGCAGCTGAAGAATCAGTTGTAACTGACAAAAGACCACAACCAGTAAAGTAAAACCTTTGCTTTGCAAAGGATGCTGGTCTGCTGGGGCTGAAGAGTCCACTGTGATTAAGAAGAGACCAGCATCTTTGATGTGCAGTCTTTTGGGAAATATTTCCTCATAGTCAACACATGGAAGCTGAATTCTAGAGGCAGCGAAGGCTGTATCTCATGTTGAATAACTTGCTATTCTAAGAGTCATTCAGGTGTACTGGCTTTTAAGGCATGGGGCAATCATGGAGAGCAGTTGAGACATGTCACTATGTGACAGGGCTGGAGTCTCAAAAAAAGAGTCCAGGAGAGGCTACTGGTCAAAAGTACAGCCCAGTTGCAGCAGGAAATCCCAGAATATTTGAGACACCAGTACCATGGAGGAGCATCCAAGGACAACAGCTGCCAATGGAACCGAGCTGGCCTAAGCTGACTAGAGAAGCTATGCACGCTGTGGCAATCCCTTTGGAGGAACCCAGAAGTTTGATACTGAGATTTCTACTGTTGGACTTATGTTGTGCTTTGTTCAGACTGTGACTGTGCCCTGGTCCTTCCCTCTAGAAGTAAGAAAGTATATTATTGCTTTTACAAAATGACACTTGGAAGTATTAAAAACATTTTGGAGATTTAGAAACTGGATTTTTGAGAGACTTTGCCCTTTAAAAGAGACTGGATATTTTAAAGATAGTGAATTTTTAAAATGTTTGACTTTGTAAATACTGTAGGAGTTTTAAATTTGTAATGTTTTGTTTGTGATATTTATCAATATGGGATCTTGGGGATAAACGAAAAGTGAAAGGTTATAGCTAAATAGTGTGTGTAACGTGGATAAGAGGCCAATTGTGCTCACTAATTTAATGTTGGCTTAACGCAAGTACCATCATCTAAGAGGAGAGAACTATAATTTTAAAAATGGCTTTATCGATGACACCATTGCATACACTAGCAAGCCTTTGTTGCAAGGACGGTGATATAGCTGTCCCTTGTGAGACTAGGCCGGGGCCTAGCAAACACAGAAGTAGATGCTCACAGTCAACTATTGGATGGATCACAGGGCCCCCAATGGAGGAGCTAGAGAAAGTATCCAAGGAGCTAAAGAGATCTGCAACCCTATCGGAGGAACAACACTATGAACTAACCAGTACCCCAGAGCTCTTGACTCTAGTTGCATATGTATCAAAAGATGACCTAGTCAGCCATCACTGGAAAGAGAGGCCCATTGGTCAGGCAAACGTTATATGCCCCAGTACAGGGGAATGCCAGGGCCAAAAAATGGGAATGGGTGGGTAGGGGAGTGGGGGGGGGGGGGACTTTTGGGATAGCATTGGAAATGTAATTGAAGAAAATACGTAATAAAAAAAAAAAAAAACAGGCAAAAACCAAAAAAAACAAAAAACAAAAAAAAAAAACAAAAAAACAAAACAAAACAAGAAAAAAAAATGGCTTTATAAGATCAGACTATAGACAAGTGAGCATATAGGACATTTTCTTAATTAGTAATTGATGGAGGAGGGCCTCAGCCTATTGTGGTTAGGGCCACTACTGAGCTGGCCCTGAGTTCTATAAGAAAGTTGGCTGAGTAAGTCATGGACAATAATCGAGTAAGCAGCATTCTTCCATGGCCTTTGCATCAGCTCCTGCCTTCTGATTCCTGCCCTATTTGAGTTCCTGGACTGATTGCCTCCTATGAAGAACTATGGTGTCAACATTTTCCTCCCTAACCTGCTTTTAGTCACAGTGTTTCATCACACCAATAATAACCCTAACTAAGAATTTTGATTTTGTTCTTTGTGGCTGTGGGTCTTGTTCACTCTATCACTGGGCTATAGCTCTTGCCCTGTTTTACTCTTGATTTTTAGGCAATAAAGCCATAACTGGGTCACTGAGCTTAAGTGATAACTAGAATTCAACTAACTGCACCTTTTTTCCTTATGGCAGTACTTTGAATCATGAAAAAACAATCTTCACAACCACAGAGTTTGGATTAAAATGCTATGTTTCTAGATAACACTAGAAATCAAATGACTTTACTCACCTGTCCATTATGTCAGTTATAAAACCAAACAGATGTGAATTTTTTTAAATATTAAAATGAGCATAGGGTACAGAAACTAAATCATATCCACTGAAGACAAGTACCATTGATTGAGCACAGTTAACAAGCAAAGCTGCTTGTATCTCCTTTGGCACCGTACCTGTCCTGTATATGCGAACTCCAGAGCCTGCTTTAAGCCCAGGCTGGTCACACCACGTAAATTTACTTCATCGGCTCCACTTTCCACCATACAAAGACTGAACATTGCCTGAAATGAGGAAAGTAAAAAAGGAAAGACTGAATTATGGGATCTAAAAAGCAAGAGAGAAAGACAATGTCCTAGAGGAACCAGGAAAAAAAGAGAGCTTTTCAGTTGAAATGTAATTTTGGTTTCTGAAACACTTCCAAAAACCTTCATTTTCACAAGCCTCTGCACCCATCTGATAGCTAGACAGTTATAGTAAACACACACACACTCTCTCAGCACAATCATCCAGCCAATAATGCTCAGGCTCACTGAACTCATTTCTTTATCTGGAATCACATGAGGTGCAGCCATACTGAACATTCTGCCCAATGGATGTGGAGAGTCAAGTCTCTTCTGATGTCTTTGTCTTTATAATCTTGTTCTCTTTTCACAGTGAATAATCCTTGCCTTATACTGTTTCAGTTATCGACACACAACTGTGTTTGACTAAACACAGTTTGACAACTTAAATGTAAAATACCAAAAATGAACCACACACCATGCACGATAGAGTGATGACATCTCCAGTGTGCATCCCTTCTCCACTGCATCCATGCAAAGTTTACTAAAGGGTAAAGCTACCCTTTAGTGACTGAGGAGCCATTTAGTTACTACATCAATTGGCATGGAATCACAGACCAGCCTAATGCAGGTTGTAACCTCTCTATCAATAGCTTCACTCCATCACATTATTCAAGGAGCTATATCATCTCACACATGATGAGAAAGATGACTTCTATACAATAAAATACATTGAGAGGGGCCAAGGCACATTATTTTTATTATATTGTTGTACTTTTAGCATGAGGTACTGTTGTTTAGCTCTTATTATACCTAACTTATAGATCAAACTTTTCACAGCTTGCTTATATAAGAGAAATAAAAGAATATGTAGGATTTAGCATTATATACAATTTCAGGCATCTGACTCCAGTTCTTTGAATACTTTTAGATAATGGAGGAGGACTAATTTACATATAAATAATATAAGATCTATACCCCAAAGGGAAATCAGCATACCACGCCCACCACAAGATTATTCATAAAAGCCAAGGTATAGAAATAACCTAAAAAATGGATACAGAGAATAGATATGTACCTGCATCCATGCTAAGGGAAAATACTCAGCCATTAAATAGGAGGAAATCTCAAATAAAACAAAGAAAGACAACCAAAAGGAAAGGTGTTGGCTGGGCGAGGTGGCGCATGCCTTTAATCGCAGCACTCAGGAGGCAGAGGCAGGTGGGTTTCTGAGTTTGAGGCCAGCCTGGTCTACAGATTGAGTTCCAGGACAGCCAGGGCTACACAGAGAAACCCTGTCTTGAAAAAAACAAAACAAAACAAAACAAAACACAAACAAAACAAAAGGAAAGATGTTGCCAAGGGCTCAGATAAGGAGAAAATAGGACTCAAAGAATAAAAAAGTTTCACTTACCCAAGATAACAACATTCTAGAGATATCTGATATACAGCAATGTTTCTACAGCTAACAATGATCTATCACTAAGATTTACCAGAATTTTAAATGGAGTCACTCCAAGGGGAGAGAAGGGGGCAGTGAGGGAGAGAGAAGAAAAGAATGGGATAGAGAGAGAATGGTAAGAAGAGAGATGGATAGAGAATAGCAATAACTATAGGAAGTGATAAACAGCCAATTAGCTTGACTATGACTACTCCAAAATATGGAAGTATATGAATACTTTATCTTGTTCCCTTGAAATATATGTGTATTTCCATACCATTTCAATAAAGTTGAAACGGGACCTAATTATGTGACATCACATCTCTCTCAAGGTGGAAGAGCAAGGGCAGATGCACATCCTGAGTATGGACACGACAGCATGAGTGGGCAAACACTTAGCATCTCAGCCAGCTTTCTCCATTGAAGAATGGGACTAAAACGGAATCCGTTTTGTGGGGTGGTGGTGGAAGGATAGCTTACTGGTTAAGAGAACATACTGCCTCTGATCTTCACCCCCTCCCTTAGCTCCTCCAAATACAACACTCCAGTCTCATCCCTACCCTTACAGCAGACAACCTGCTGAGGCTTCCCCTTCTTCTCTCCCCCATCTCTAAGTGGACCACACACATCCTCCGTCCTAACTTCCCTCGCTGAACTTATTGCATTATCCCAGCTCCCAACTCTAGGAAGCCTCAGGCTGCTCTGTCCAGGGACACAGGAGGCTAGATGTAGATGTAGAGGTAGGTCTCTACCTCTCTGTTTCCAAAACCAATCCTACAGTCTTATCCCCAGCTCAGTTTCAGACCATCGGTGGCAGCGTCCCTTCTCACCCCCACTTCTGAGTGGCTCACATAGATCATCCCCTGCAAACTTCCTTCCCTTGAGTCATTGCTTTCTCTCAGCCTCCCAACTCCAACAGGCTTCCTCTGGGAGCACATGGGCCATTTTAGCCACCAAAGCAGGTGAGCTGACTGCAGAACTTCACATCATCTTTCATTCCTTCAAGTCAAATCCATGAGTCTCATTTCAAGCCCTATAGCAGGCAACCTGCTGTGCCTCTGCTCACTCTCTATCTCCATTCCCAGCAGACTAAGCAGTTCCTGATGGAACACTACCCTGAGCACACTCATCCCCCTGCAACCTAACAAACTCCCATTTCTACTGTCAGCTTCTAACACTTAGAAACACATTTCACCCAGAACCCCTGGTAGACATACCTATCAGGACTCCAGAAGAATTTTCCTACCCTGCAACACATAGCCACCACCCTTTCTCTAAGAACCAGAGAGAAAACATAAATGAAAGAATGAAACATCCAACAAAACATGAGGCCATATATCAGCACCTAGAATTACAGTTTTCCCACACCCAGATGCCTAGAGTTAAGCTTAAAAGCATGATCCACGACAGTCAGGATAAAATATTTCTGCTAGAGCCTAGCAACGTACACCACAGCAGGCCTTGTGTACTGTAACATAGCTGAAGCACAAGACAAAGACCAGAAAAATATGAAAATAACAGAGCTCATTAAAGAGAAGATTAATAACTGTCTTACAAAAACCTATAAAACTATAAACTGTGGAAGAAACCAATAAAATCATTCAAGACAGTAGAAATAAATCAATGAAAGTAGAAATAAAATCAAAGAAAATCCAAACTGATAGAAATCTGGAAGTGAAAAATTTAGCAACTTAAACAAGAACCTCAGAGGCAAGCTTCATCAGCAGATCACAGAAGCTGGAACAGAGAATATCAGGGAATTGAAGACATGATGTAAGACATGGACATCTCTATCAAGGAAAATGTTAAATCCTAACTCAAATATTAAAAGAAAATGTTAAATTCCTAGCTCAAAATCAAGATTCAAGAGGCACACAAAACACCAAATAGACTGTACCAGAAAAAAAGTCCCCTTGGCATATAATAAATAAAACTCTAAATGTACAAAACAATGAAATGGTATTAAAATCTGCAAGGGAAAAAGACCAAGTAATGTATAGAAGCAGACTGACTAGAGTAACACCTGGCTTCTCAATTGAGAAGATAAAAGCCAGAACGGCATAGACAAGTGTGCTGCCATCTTTAAAGATTACAAATACTCACACAGAGTGCTACACCTACCAAAACATTCAGTCACCATGAATAAAAAAATAAGACATTCTATGATAAAACTAAATTTAAGCAAACATACCTATAAACCCAGTCCTACAGAAGGTACTAGAAGGAAAACTCCAACATAAAGAGTTTGACTACACCCAACAAAGCACAAGGAAAATCTCTCTCTCTCTCTCTCTCTCTCTCTCTCTCTCTCTCTCTCTCTCTCTCTCTCCCTCCCCTCCCTTCCACTTCCCCTCCCCCTCCTCTCTCACACACACAGAGACACACACACCAATACTTAGCAACGACAAAACAGGAATCAACAACAAACACTGCTCATTGATAACTTTCACCATCAGCAATCTCAAGTTCCCAAGAAAAAGACATAAACAAAATGGATGTGAAAACAGGATCCATCCTTCATCTGCATCCAGGAAACACACCTAAACTTCAAAAATAGATATCACCTCAGGGTAAAACAATGGAAAAATATTCCAAGCTAATAGACTTAAGAAGCAAGATGGTGTATTCATATTAATATCAGACAAAATAGACTGCAAGCTAAAACTAACGAGAAGAGACAAGAAAGAAATTACATACTCATCAATGAAAAAAATCCACCAAGAAGACATTTCAATTCTTAATATCTATATTCCAAGCACAAGCATACCCAATTTTGTAAAAGACACAGCTTAAATCACATATTGACCCACATTCTGGGATTCTGGGAGTCTTCAATAACCCAGTCTTAGCAATAGAGAGTCATCAGACAAAAACTGAACAGAGAAATGCTCAAGTAGCTGGTGTTACAGGCTAAATGAACCTAACAGATATTTCTAGAACATTTCATTCAAACAAAAGAGAATATATCTTCTCCTCAGAGCTTCATGGAACTGTCTTCAAAACTGACCACATATTGGGACACAAAGCAAGTCTCTACAGATACAAGAAAATTGAAACAACACCATGCATTCTTTCTGACCACCACGGGCTAAAGCTGGATATCAACAATAACAGAATCAACAGAAAGTTTACAAATTCATGGAAACTGAACAACACAAATAGGTCAAGAAAGAAATTAAAGGCTTTCTAGACTTGAAAAAAAATGAATACACAATGTACCAAAAATTACAAGAAGGTGATTCTAAAAGGAAGGTTAATATTACTAAGTGCCTATATTAAAAAAGAAGAAGAAAGGAGGAGGAGGAGGCGGAGGAGGAAGAGGAGGAGGAAGAGGAGGAGGAGAAATTTTATACTAACAATAGCATGCCTGAAATCTCTAGAACAAAAAAGAAGAAATTACACCCAAAAGGAGTAGATGGCAAGAAGCAAACAAATTCAGGGCTAAATTCATTAAATTGAGACAAACAAACAAAACAATCAACAAAACAAACAATTGGTTCTTTGTGAAAAACAGAAAGATTAACAAGCCATTATCACAATTAACTAAAAGGCAACCTTGAGTAGTAAAAAACCTGTGGGAGGTATGATGATCTCTATTTTCAAGAGGCACTACCAAACTAAAATAATAAAAAGAGCATGATATTGGCTCCAAACCAGACACGTTGATCATGGGATTCAAATTGAAGATCCAGACATAAATCCACACACCCAGGGACACCAGAGTTTCAACAAATGGTGCTGAACAAAATGGATGGCTGCATGTAGAAGAATTTCAAATACATCCATAATTATCACCCTGCGTAAAACTCAACTCCACAAGGATCAATGACCTTAACATAAAATAAGACACACTGATCCTGATAGAAGAGAAAGTTGAGAATAGCCTTCAAATTATTTGTAAGATATAAGACTTTATGAATAGAATACTGGTAGTACAGACACTAATATTGACAATTAATAGTTGGGACCTCATGAAACCGAAAAGCTCTGTAAGGGAAAGGACACCATAATTCAAACAAAGTGGCAGTGTACAGAATGGGAAAGGAGTTTTACCAACACCACAGCTTGTAAAGGACCAATACTAAAAACATAAATAAACTGAAGAAGTTAGACATCATGAAACAGTTCAATTTAAAAATGGGGCACAGATCTGGAGAACTCTCAACAGAGGAAACTCAAATGACTGAGAAACAAAGAAATGTTCAACACTCTTAGCCACCAAGGAAATGATAATAAAAGCTACTGTGAGATTTCATCTTATGTCTGTCATAATGGCTAAGATCAACAAAACGAGTGACAGCTCAGGGTGGTGAGGATGCAAAGGGAGGCACTATTTATTGGTGGTGGGAGTGTAAACTTTCTCACCATGATGTAAATCGGTATTGCAATTACTTGGGAAGAGAGTACTCAGTACACCCCAAGATCCAGCTATACCACTCGGGTATATATCCAAGACACTTTATCTTGCTACAAAGACATTTGCTCAGCCATCTTTATTGCTGCTCCATTCATAACAGCCCAAACTGGAAACAACCTAGATGTTCCTCAACAGAATGATGGATATAGGAAATATGGCACATTTACACAGTGGAGTATTAAAAACGACACTACGAAATTTGCAGGTAAATGGGTGGAACTAGAAAAAGCTATTCTAAGTAAAGTATCAAGGACCTGCAAGACAAATATGGTATATATTCACTTATATGCAGCTATTAACTATTAAGTCAAGGATGACCAAGCTACAGTTAATATAACCACATAGATGGGTATAGATGGGTATAGAGGAAGGGACTAGGGGGACACATATATCGTGTCAGGAAAAGGAAATAGAATATACAGTTATTTACTGGGGGGAAATTTTTCAGGGAAAATCACATGGGGAGTGAAGGATGAAGGAACAACAAGGAAATACAGGGAGAATCAACTAAAATCAAGTGCCATTTAAGGTATAGAGAATCCAGTAGGCACTTCCTAAAATATGGGCATATATAAAGGTGACGTAAAAGAAATCACCAAATGATGGGAAGAGAGAGCCCCAAGTACACTTCTATTGTCACCAAATGAAGCTTCTGGGAATGGGTTAAATATAATTGAGTTGTTGGTCAAAGGGGTCACATGGGAACCCCGAAACAACCCAGGTTGTTGCCAATACTACAGGTTGGTCTCCACAAAATGACAGCTAGGCCTGATTGCTGAAGACAATACCTACACAGCTCATAGAACACAAAGAAGTTGAGTTGGTGCCTACATCGTACCTTTACCCCTATGTTCTAGTGTCTTTAGCATAGGAAAGTATTCTTCATGCTGCCAATGGAATGGTAAACATCAACCCAGATGCAAAGTCTTTGACTCACTGTGATGTCCTGCCTGCAAGATATGCTAGAGCGACAGGAGCACAGTTTATGAAAGAAATCAACCAGTATCTGCTCTGACGTATAGCTCATTCCACGAGATAGAACCCATACCAGATACTGCTTGGGTGACCAAGAACCTGAGACTAGATACCCCAGTACCTAACGTAGAACCAAATAATACTGGTCTAAAAAATGTGGCAATAAAATAACTCCTAATTCTGTTAAAGTCATAGATAAGTGCTTTGTTCAGCCATCATCAGAGAAGATTCCCCTTGCAATAGGCGGGAACAAATATGCTGATCCACAGTCCGACGATATGTAGAGAGTTTAGAGACCTTGGATTACTCAGACCTACACATGATGTCTCTATCAAATCCCTCCCCTCAGGGATCAGCAACCCACTGAGGAGGAGACAGAAAGAATGGAAGAGCCAGAAGTGATAGAGGAGACCAAGAAAATAAGGCCCTCTAAAGCAACATGATCAAAGCTCAGATGAACTCACAGAGACTAATGCAGCATACAGAAGGCCTACACAGGCCTGCACCAGGTCCCTTGCTGTTTCCAGTTCAATGTTTCTATAGGATTCCTGAGTGAGCAATGAGTAGGTCTCTGTTTCTCCAGCCTTCTCTTGGGCTCTTCTCCTCCGGTTTGTTTTGTCCAATTTGGATGTGTTGGTTTTATTTTATCTAACTTTATTATATCTTATTTTTTTTTATTATCCCTTAGAAGCTTGTTCATTTCCTAATGAGAGACAGAAAGGGAGTCGATCTGGATCAGAGTGGATGTGAGGAGGAACTAAGAGAAGTAGAGGGAAGAGAACCTGTAATCAAGATATATTAAGTTAGAAAAATCTATTTTTTAATAAAAGCAAAAGAAAAAAGAAGAAAAGAAAAAGAAAAAGAAAAAGAAAAAGAAAAAGAAAAGAAAAGAAAAGAAAAGAAAAGAAAAGAAAAGAAAAGAAAAGAAAAGAAAAGAAAAGAAAGATGATCACATTGCTCTTGCAGAGTACTAGAGAATTCAGTACCCAGCACCCTAACTGGGTGGTCCACAACCATTTGTAACTTCAGTCAACAGATTAGACACCCTCTTGTAGCCTCCACAGACACCTACACACACACACCTACACACACACACACACACACACACACACACACACACACTAATAATAATAATAATGATAATAGTATTCAATTTAGTGGATTTGATGACTACAAGCTAGCAATGCATATAAAGTGCTCAGAATACAGCTTTAAATATGACAAGTTCTTAACAAAATTTGTATTTTTGTAATAAAGAAACAAAGTTAAGTTTCCTTTCCATTTTTCCTACAGAAAATAATACAACAGGAGAATACTGAAAATCCAGGGTTGCTATAGATAAAAACAACTAACAGAGCTACCTTTAGAGTTTATGGATTTAGAAGATATCTTGACATTATTAGGGTTACCATGCAGTGATGAAACATCATGACCAAAAACAAATAGGGGAGGAAAGTCTTTATTCAGCTTACACTTCCATCAAAGGAAGTTAGGGCAGGAACATGGAACAGGCAGGAACCTGGAGGTAGTGGCTGATGAAGAGTAAGGGTGCGATGCTCATTCCTGGCTTGGTCGGCATGAAATCTTACAGAAACCAGGACCACCAGTCCAGGGATGGCACCACACTCAGGTAAATGAATGTTCAAGCCATGATGTTTCTCAAAACCACTACACTAACGATCTACTGTTACAGTGGCAAAAGCAAGAAGAATTTGTTCTAAGAAAATATCTTCCGTGTTAGATATGGACATATAAAACTTGTATTTGTTAGAAAGAACATCTAACATAAGCTACACATTTCGAGCAAGTTCAAAGCTAGACATTTAGAGACAAAACACACACACACAAAACATATGGCCACAACATTCTGCCAATGCCCGGGAGCCAGTTCTTACAAGGAGTATGAAAACACAGCTCTGACTCCTGTTTGGTTCACACTGTCTTGTGTCTGGGAGAGCCGTGGCCAGGCTGATATTTACAGTCTTCACAGCTTACTCTTAGCTGGTAATGTGCTTCTGCAGCCACAGATCTTTCTAATTGAAAACTCATTTTGTGGGAAGGCGGTCAACTTGCAGTGCCTACCACAGAGTGAGCTGTGGATTTATGATGCATTATTCTCTCTTTATTCACAGGGAAATGACACAAATTGAGTCTAAAAATCACAGTCCATGAATTAAGCTGGCTTGGATCATGCGGGTTGTCATTCAGTCGCAAGATGAACTACAACCACACCAAAGTCAGCACATAAGGTCTTAAGACTGACAAAAAGTGACACCGTCACTGATTAGTAAGACAGCAAGTGACAGATGTGCTGACACACTACATTCAAAGATGCTGAAATATGGTGGCTTTTTATCAGGTAATCTGTAGCTTTGCTGTGAGCACTGTATGTGGGCAAGACATACTTATGGGCAAAATAATTAAATTGTTAAGAACAGATATTTATATCTCACCTTTTATGATAGAAAGTGAAATTAAAGTAAACAGTAGGTTTCAGGAAGCCACTTATAAAAAGTCACTTTTGATAATAACTACAGCAGATCTAGTCTAGGCCTCTACATCTTATATATACACCCTGTCGTATATAATTAGTCCACAATTGTTACCATAGTCACGAGATGTTGCCGAGATCTGAACTAACTTCTGAATCAACAAAGATTATATATGTTTTGCTCAATTAGATATTGATACAGTAGTTTATGGCTTTATAGTTTAATAGTCATAGTTTACTGCATATTGATTATAGCTCATGTACAGAACATGTAGCAAGCTTTAGTTAATAAGACCATTCACTTCACTGCAACCATGTCTTTGTCCTCTACAGGGAAGGGGTGGTTCCTGACACAGCTGCTCTGCATCATTTACTTCTTTTATCTCACAAATGTAGGAACCCAAACCATTTGGGGTGAATCACTGCCTGAAAGAGTAGAGGGATTCAGTGGGAAATCTTTTAGTCTGCAATACATTTATAACCTTTTTAAGTTTTCTCCAAACAGTAGAGTAATGCTCTCAGGTAACAGGGTACCACAGGGAAACCAAAACAGTAAAATTATAAGGCCATAGATAGCCTTTGTAGGCTGTCCTAGAAATACCAATTTCCTCTTACCTCAACTACACAGAATAAAGAAAAATCATATGGAGATCGTTATGAAAATCACAGTCAAAAAATGCAGAAAACAAGTGACCATTGCGGTGTCCAGCCCTGACTGTCACACTGTCCATTAACACAACTCCTGCACCTAAGGCTCAGGGGCAGAGCCAGAGAAACAGAAAGTCTGCTGTGAGACTGTGTCTCAGAGCGCTTTCAGAGACCTTCTAGCCTGTCTTCAGATGGCAGCTAATCCTGCTCGGTTCTGAAAATGAACTTCTTTAAATGATGTCAAGAGAGCATTGGGCTCCCCTTCTCAACTGATCGGGGACTGGAAGGTGACAGAGGCAGGAAAGACCAAGGCATTAGAGAACGTGACCCAGCACATCATCCTCTCGAATGCCTGGCCTGGAACTCTATTGATCAGGCTGGTCTCAAACTCACAGATATCCGCCTGCTTCTGTCACCAAAGTGCTGGGATTAAAGGCATGCACCACCATTGCCCAGCTTATACACCTTCAAACACATTGCTTGCTTATTCAAAGGACTGGCTGTGCTTTGAATCTTTGTTCTGGAAGGTGCTTTTAAAATGAGTGCTGAGAGTGACCCTGCAACACAAGTACCATTGTGGCTTTTCCTGTATTCTGTAAGGTTCTTTCCCTCTAGAAAGTAGTTCTTCTGAAGTAGACAATAACAAGATGAAAAAAAAATCATACATACCAAGTTGCTCCTGGCTAACATTAACATAAATGTGAAAGCCAAAACGTAATGCTTTCTACAGAGATGGATTAAACCTCTGAAGGAAAGTATTTATCCATGAGAGCGGTTATGCCCTCTAGAGGATGATGTCACTGGGTCACTTTCTTGCTTCTGTCACCTCATCTTAAGAACACTTCCCTGTGCAGAGACATTCTAGTCTGTCTCCAAATGGCAGCCAATCCTGCTTTTCAAAGTTTTCTGTGGGCACCTGAATTTCCTGCATATAGACAGTTATCCTTAGGCAAAATTGGAGAGCACAATGGAGAAGTCTGTACTCAAGAATGTAAAACAGGAATCTAGGGGAATCCTATAACAGAAAAGAGGCTTTGAGCTATGTGAGTGTGTTTAAGAATCATAGCTAAACCAACTTCTTTCCAACAAGTATGTTTCTACATTCTGTGGTGTGTTACCTATTGGGTGTTTGCTTGTTTCTCATTGAGAAGCTCTCACTCTGGAATCTAGATTTGATTTTAACTCCAGATCCTCCTGCTCCAGCCTCAATTGTACCACCAAGCACAACTAGCATCTAACAACCAGCAACTGCAGAAATGGCTCAGCAGTTAAAAGCATCGGTTGCTCTTCCCAAAGACCTGTTCAGTTCCAGCATCTGCAGTGAGGCTCACCACCATCTGTGACTCCAAACCCTGAGACTGGTCTCAATGGACACTGCACCCAAGTGGAACATAGACATATATGTAGGTAAAACACCCATTTACATAAGTAATAAAGTTAATTTTTTTCAAACATTATTGATACTTCAGAGATTGCTGAGCTGTTACTACTTCAGATGTGGTTTCTGAACTATTGGCATTGACTTCACCTAAGAACCTGATAAATGTAAAGAATCTTGGGTACCTCCCCACACTCACCGAATGGGAAGTTATGTTTTAATGACAACTCCAGGCAGACCTCAGACATATTGAATGTTTGAGACGTGCAGGTACCATCAATTCCCTACACTTTCATCACTACTTGCATGTCTGAATATTTGAAGTTTTGAGCTTCGCAACGACCTTGCTGGAGGACAGTTAGTAAAACTCTTATATAAAGGTACCAAATCATAATTGCTATCTAGATAGCTTTCTCCTCTCTTATACTACCAGTAAATTTCTCAGTGATTTCTACTCACTAGACCTTCAGATATCTAGTAATAGTAGCCCCCCCCCCAAGAAAGAACAACCAACCCTCAACTCTGAGTCCTCCTAGAAACCCTGTTGACCAAATTTCAGCAAGTTCAACTTATCCCTAGAGTCTGAGGGGCTGAGAAAAAAATATTTCTGAGATAATAAATGTTACTTTTATAAAATTTGAGCACACATTTCAGCTGTTTTTTGAAAGAGTTATCATCCTATGATCTTGTATGGGGAAGAAGTTAAAGCCTTTAGGCAAGCACTTCACCCTACCACTTTTCCCCAACTCCTGTGAGTTGATTTTCTATCATATTTTCCTGGAGAGGAACTTCAAGTAACTGCCTCAGAATTGCTTTCATACAAACCACTTAAATATAACTTTGAAACACAAAACACAGAATCTTAAAATAGTTGCAGCTTGCTTGGAAAAATGGCAAGGGGACTCTTGTTTGTCCATTCTGATATCAGCAATGACTTCTTGGAGCCTGTATGAAGACTGAGGTCACACTCATTTCACACGAGGATCAGAGTGTGGTTAGCATGGAGTCATGAGGTCTATAATGCAAATAACTAAGAACCAGGAGAACACACACTAAATCATAGCTTTTCCCTACAGATCACAATGCCACCCACAAATCCACTTTGCACATTTTATACAGAACTTTTAAAAGAATTTTGAAAGGTAACAGTATGGATTGAGGTCAATTAAACTCATTGTTATTCTCTCTTACAGTCCAATACAAACTGACACATGACGACTGTAATCACAACACTAGAGAGGGTGAAACAGGACAGACTGGGCTGAGAGACTAGCTAAGTCTTACATATAGTATTTGCCTAACTTGAGTAAGACTTTGGGTCCCATCTCCATCAACACACACACACACACACACACACACACACACACACACACACACACACACACACACATACATCCCATGGAAACAAAAGATTATTCAAGAATTTACCCTAAAATGTTTAAGTCCGTTTCTTTTCTTTTCTGTTAAATTCAACCACTATGCTATGATGGCTATTCTTGGTTTTCACCTTGACTTCATCTCAAATTAACTAAAACACTGGGTACATTTGTGACAGACTTTTCTAAATAAAACATTTGAAGTGGGAAGACTCCTAATCTGGATCTTTTGAGGTAGGAAGATTCAGCTTCAATCTGGGCCATACCCATCTTCTCCTGGTAGCCTATATGAAAGATATGGAATATTGCTCTCTCTGCTTTTTAGTTCTTGCACTCAGTGGCAAGTCCATTCCTTGACTGGCATTAGAGCCCACTTCTTTAGGATTCTGGCATATACTGAAGACATACAACCTAATGGACTGAGCGACTGGATTCTTGAATCTCTTGTTAGTAGACAGCCATTGTTGAACCACCTGGACTACAGCCGTTAAGCCATTCCAATAAATCTCATCACATCACATCACATCTCTCTCTCTCTCTCTCTCTCTCTCTCTCTCTCTCTCTCTCTCTCTCTCTCTCACACACACACACACACGCACACACACACACACACACACACACACACACACAAAATCAGTTCTGTTCCTCTAGAGAACCCTGACTGATACAGGTATTGCTACCAAATGTCGTTCTAAAGTAACAGAACTACAAAGATGAATTTGTAAATATATAGAATTTTTAAAAATTAAAATGGGCTTGCTAATTTGCTAATACCAACAGTTACTGAAGCCATTCCTAACACTTGGAAAATATGGAAATCCCATGGTGTGAAGTATTTTACAAACTTAAAGAGGAAAAATGTATTTGATTTTCCTGATTCATGGTTTCTGAGTGGCAATAGATCTCATGATTCTGTACATAAATGTTTTGACAGTTGGTGGAAAGATAAGAAAAATGAGGATGCTATCTAGTTGCTCCTAGCATCTCTGGATAAACTGACAAAAGAAAAGAATGAGCTCTGCGGTAAAATCAACCAACTTGTATCATCTCAGAATACGGTAAGGATAGTAATGAACTCAGTGATAAAGCTGACTGGTTCCAGCTGCACATAAGCAGTCTAAACGTTTAAGTCTAAAAGAGAATCTTATCTCCATCAGCCAAGGATGTTGTCAGTTAAGAAACGGTGTTAACTGGTAATGAATGGGATCTTGTGAACCCTCAGATTGACAAGGCTCTATTTCACCTAAGAAAGTAGTCTCGACACCCATAGCAGAAGACATATTAACTCCTAACCCCAGAGAAATTGACTTTTCCCCCTTTGAGTAAGGAAATTAATCCTTCATGGTTTGTTACCTGCAGTAACTTTCTCTGAAGGAGATGTCAGGTAAGACAACACTTATGTCCTTCAGTGCTCATCAATAGTTGATTCTAGACCCATAACCAGACTTAAGGCAAGGCAGGCTTCTAGAGGGGAGGGCGAAAGTGTAGTCCAGGAGGAGGTGTGATACATTACTAAAGAGCTTAATGAGTCTGCTAATGCATTCAAGAGAAAATCTGGGAAATTTGTGTGGGAATGGGTTTTAAGGGTGTTGGAAAATGATGGATGAAACATAAAACTGGATAAGGTTGATTGTATTAATCTGAGTCCTCTGAGTGGAGATTGTAGGTATAATTCGAAAGTTTGTACAGTTTTTTTTTTTTAAATGTCAAAAGTTTGTTTAAATGGTTGGATGAAGCATTTGTCAAAAGATGCCTACTGAAATGGAGTTGGAAATGCTGGATATCTTTAGCTTAATGTTGCTGAAAGGATTTGAGGCTCAGGAAAATTGCAATACTAGAGAGGGTATGCTATATGAAACCAAATTGCCCACAATGGGAAAGCCCAAAAGACATGCCCTTTACTAGTTCTATAAGACACAAGACAGTGTGGGGACACCAGCACATTTAAAGAGCTTTGGTATCACCTTTGCCTGGTGTCAGACATTAGGGTTGGAGATGTTGATGCTCAGTTGGATGAATTAAATGCATTGGGTTTAATTGGTACCTGAGGTAGCAGGAACCACGTAGCAGCCCTGAATTGCCAAATACAAGGTGATTATTGTAGAGATTGACCAGGAAGATGTGAGGTGATGGATTATGATACCTGAGCATAAGTAACCATCCATAAAGGATAGAATAAATGGATAGAATTAAGTTAAAACAGTGGTCCTCAACATATATAGGGCTGTGACCCTTTAATACAGTTCCTCCTGTTGTGACCACTGTTTTAAATGGAAGGCTAGATTATTGAACCTGGTGCCTCCCAGAAAGAAAGAAACCCAACCTTTAGCAAGCCTATATGGATTCTGGAGACAGCACATTCCTCACTTGGGTATGTTACTCCAGCTCATATACGATGTGACTCAGAAAGCTGCTAGCTTTATGTGGGGGCTGGAATAGGAAAGGGCTCTTCAACAAGCACAGGTTGTTGTGCAAGCTGCTCCACCATTTGGACCATATGGTCCATCAGACCTGATGGAACTTGAAGTACCAGTGGCAGATAGGGTTCCTACAAGTGAATCATAGAGAAACCTTTGGTATTTGGGAACAAGGCTCTACCATAATCTGCAAGCAACTGTTTTCCCTTTAAGAGACAGCTTTCAGCCTGCTATTTACTGATTCTTAGTGGAAACTGAAGGTTTGACCATGGGCCACCAAGTTACAATTCAAGCTGAGCTGCCTCATCATGAGCTGTGTGTTATCTGACTCACCAAGTCATAAAGCAGGACGTGCACAGCAGTAACCCATTATCAAATAGAAGTGGAGTGGTATATATGTCATCATGTCTGAGCAGGCCCCAAAGGCAGTAAAGCAAATTACTTAAAGAAGCTGCCCAAACACATATGGTTTCTACTCTCGTTACAATGCAAAAGTGCACATAAAGAAAGTGGCCATGGTGGTAGAGACCAACACTGAACCCCAGACATGACACCATTCTCTGAGATGACCAGCTAGTGGTCTGGCACATTGGACCACTTCCTCTGTGGAGAAGACATTTTGTCCTTACTGAATAGATATTTCTTGTGGTTATAGATTTGCCTTGCCTGCATGTAATGTTTCTGCCAAAACTACCACCCATGGTTTTATAGACTGCCCTATCCATAATCATGGTATTCTATTTGCTTCCGACCAAGGAACTCACTTTACAGCCAGAGAAGGGCCCATGATCATCAAATCCACTAGTCTCACCATGTTCTCAACCACCTTGAAGCAGTTGGCCTGATAGAAAGATGGAATAGCCTTTTAATGACATATTTACAGTGCCAATCAGGTAGCGGCAGCCTGGAGGGCTGGGGCAGGGTTCTCTGGGAGGCAGAATATGCTTTGAATCAGGTTTTAATACACAGTACAGTTTGCCTCATACCTAGGATCCAAGGAATCAAGAATAGTCCCACTCATTATCACCTCTACCAACTCACAAGAAAAATGTTTATTCCCTGTTCCCATTACCTTAAGTCTGCTGACCTAAAAATTTTGGTCCTAGAGAGAGGAGCACTTTTTCCAGGAGACACAACACTCTTATTGAACTGGAAGCTCACACTCCACCTCCCCTCTAATCACGTTGGTCTTCTGATGCCATTAAGCTTACAGGCCAAGAAAGGAATAAGTGCTAGGAGGGATGCTTGATCCAGATTACCAAAGGGAAATTGGTTGGCTTCTCCACAATGGGAATAAGAAAGATTATGTCTGGAGTGCAAGAGATCCTTTAGCAAATCTCTTGCTGCTACCGCATTCTGTAATTAAAGTCAGAGTGAAATTATAACAGCCTAATCCAAACAGGATGACAAAGGACACGGATCCTTTAGGAATGAAGGTGTCACTTCTCCATAAAAAGAACCAAGACCTACTGAGGTACTTGCTGAGGGTGGAGGAAACTCAGAATGAGTAGTAGAGGAAGAGAGTAGCTAACACCACATGGCCAATTGCAGAAATGAGGATTATAACTATAATGACTGTTTTTGTCATATTTTGTTAAGAATGTGCTTATACAGATATTTGTGTTTTCTCTCCTTGACTTCTATATCATGTAGTATAACATCAATTATGAGAATATCAGGGGTTATGACATCTAAGTTTAAGATAGTAAAAGAATGTCCCTCAAGGGGCATTCTAAATTTATAATATGTTTGTGGTTGTATGAGGGATAATTATATCATGTTAAGCATAATAATGACCTGGTTAAATATTTAATGTGTTTGTGATTATATGTGAGATATTTATATCATTTTGTATAGGTATAATTATGACCTTCATTTTTCACTTGAAAATTAAGCATGATGTAAGGAGATATTATTGTGCATTAGGTTGACAAGGGATGGAGTTGTGATGGCTATTCTTAGTTGTCAACTTGACATATTTGGAATTACAAAAGCCCAAGTGTCTGGATACATGTATTAGGTATTTTTTTCTTAATTAAATCACTTGAAATGTGGAGTGATCAATTTTTAACCTGAACCCTTTGAGGTGGAAAGATCCACCTGTAATCTGGGTTGTACCTACCTTCTGCTGACAGCCTATATAAAGGACATGGAAAAAGGAAGCTTGCTCTTTTTGCCTGTTTACTATTGATCAGACTAGCAAGTCTACTTCTTCCTTGGAATTAGAACTTACCTCTTCAGAATTCTGGCATATACTAAGTACCAGATGAGAGACATCCAGGCTCATGGACTGAACATTATTAGAAAACCATTGTTGGACTAGCTAGACCACAGCCAGTAGGCCTATGTATGTATACTATATTGTATATTGTATGTTGTATATTGTGATTGTATACTGTGGCTGCAAAAGTTTGCATTCCCTCCAGCAACGGATGAGTGTTCCTCCATATCCTCACCAGCATGCGCTGTCACTGGTTTTGCTGATATGAGCCATTCTGACAGGTGTAAGATAAGATCTCAAAGTAGTTTTGATCTGCATTTCCCTGGTGACTAAGGATGTTGAACAGTTCTTTAAGTGTTTCTCAGCTACTTGAGTTTCCTCTATTGAGAATTCTGTTTAGATCTGTATTCACCCTGTACCCCCCCCACCAAAAAAAAAAAAAAAACCACACATACTTTTTTTAAAAATTGGGTTGTTTCCTTGACATCTAGTTTGAGATCATATATTTTGCATATTAGCCCTCTATTGGATGATTCAACAACCCTTCATGATAAAAGTCCTGGAGAGATTAGGGATACAAGGAATATATCTTAACATAATAAAGGCAGTTTACCAAAACCCCATAGCCAGCATCAACCTAAGTGGAGAGAAATTCAGAGCAATTCCACTGAAATCACAAACAAGACAAGGCTGTCCACTCTCTACACCTACTTAATATAGTATTTGAAGTCTTAGAGCAGTAAGACAACTGAAGTGGATCAAGGGATACAAATTGGAAAGGAAGAAGGCAAATTATCTTTATTGGTTGATGATAAGATAGTATACATACTACCTACAATTTTAGTGATCCTAAAAATTCCACTGTGAAACTCTTACAGCTGAGAAACACTTTTAGGCAAGTAGCTGGACACAAAACTAACTTACAGAAATCAGTAGCTGCCCCCTATATACAAATGACAAATGGACTGATAAGGAAATGAGGGAAACAAAATCTTCCCCAGTAGCATTACATTATGTAAAATGTCTTAGGGTAATTCTGCCCCAGCAAGTTAAAGACTTGTATGATAGAAATGTTAAATCATTGGAAAAAATAGAAAAAGATATTATATGAGGGAATGACTTTCCATGGTCATGGATTCCAAAGATTAACATAGTAAAATGGCCATCCTTCCAAAAGCAATCTACAGATCCAATGCAATCACACAGTTCTTTACAGATCTTTAAAGGACAATTTCCAGCTTCTTTTGTATCTTCAGCGAGTGGTGTTAGTTCAGACGGATGGCTGGATGTGAAAGAATGCAAAGAGACCCATACTTGTCATTCTGCTCAAACTCAATTCGAAATGGATCAAAGACCTCAGCATAAAGCCAGATATACTGAACACGATTGTCTTCGTCAGGGTTTCTATTGCTATGATAAAGCACCAGGACCAAAGACACTTGCAGGGGACAGCTTGACTTGGCTCACACTTCCACATACAATTCATCATCAAGGAAAGTAAGGATGGGAACTCAAGCAGGGGAGGGACCTGGAAATAGGAGCTGATGCAGAAGCCCTGGAAGAGTGCTGCCTACTGATTGCTCCTCATGGCTCCTCTGCTTTCTTACAGAAGCCAGGACAACTACTCCCAGCACGGCACTCTCCGAATGTGCTGGGCTTTCTCCCATCTATCACTAATTAAGAAAGTGCCCTACAGGCTTGCCTACAGCCTTATCTTGTAGGGATGTATTTTCTCAATTGAGATGTTTTTCCTCAATTGAGGCTCCCTTCTTTATTCTAGCTTGGGTCAAATTGACAAAAAGGTAGCCAGTTTTCTGATAATAGGGTAAGTAGAGAATAGTCTTGAAGTCATTGCCTCAGGAAAAGATTTTCTGAACAGAACACCATTAGCACAGGCACTCTGATAAATAATTAATAAATGGGGCCTCATGAAACTAGGAAGCTTCTGCTGGGCAAAAGACAAAAAAGGCAACCTACGGAATGAGAAGAGATCTTGATCACATTTTATAATAATTTATAATTAACTGACTTCTCAAAAGTTACACATATTTGTATTTGCATACATATAATCCATATTTCTTTCTTTCTTAATTGAGTGAAATAAACTTTTTTCGATAATTAGGAAGATGGATCGGCAGTATGGCTCAGCAGGTAAAGGCTCCTGCTGCTGAGAGGACTGAGCTATCCAGAACCAGGCTGACTCCATCACGGGCTGCACACTCTCCTGACTGTTCAGGAGAGTGGCCCTAAGTTGCTGTTTTCAGAAATGAAAGCCCGGATCCAGGAACCTGCGGTCAGCCAACCACAGCTGAAGGCAGCCAATCCTAGGACATCTTGCCATCTGTCCTACAGCAAAAATAGGTAGCTACAAGGAGTACCACCCTGGAAAGTCCCCAGAGCCTAACTAATTATAGAATCAGTCAGACCACTAGAGAAAGAGCTAACCAATCAAGGTAAAAGGGTGCATGCCCCTCCCTGGCATACCCATATCTGACAATGAAAGCTGAGACTGTGAATACACTGGGTGTCTCCATTTTCGTGGATGAAGATCCCTGCATGCTGGTAATTTTTGTAGAATAAGCACTCTTTGCCTTTGCATACTATTTGAGTTTGGGGTATCATTCTTCAAAGAATTGCAGATCCTTACACTGCCAAGCATGACAACACGAGTTCAACCCCCACGATGTACATGACAGAAGGAGGTAACTGTTTCACATATTGCGCTAGACTTACACAGGTACTACGCCATGAATACCCTCCACCTACATAGTGAGTGAATGCATTAATGTAAATATAATTTTAGTAATTTCTAAGAATAAATAACTTCTCCTGGTTTCTCTTTTACCTCATTTAAACATGAAGGAACTGAAAACACTAGAACTTTAGTGTTTAGCCCAAGGTGAGAAAGCTGGTAAGTGGTAGGTAAAGTCAGGACTTGAGCCCACATACTTTACCATATTCTTCACTTTTGTCTCTCTCTCAAGAATAAACTGATTATCTGAGAAAGCAGTGGGCCTTTCCATTCAAAAAAAAAAAAAAAAACAGAGGCACTTGACTGTTTAGATGTATGGAAGTTCTCTCTTTTGCCTCTCCCATCTGCAGATGATACCAAAGGATAAATACTTGCTGCCTGCTTGGTCATTGCATTATTACCACGTATTATTGAATTTCACAGGAGGCTGAATTCCCCAGACTGTGGTAGGATCTGAGAACATGCCATAGATGGATTATGAACACAACATAATAAGAATAATTTGGTGTAAAAATCTTTCATCACTTTAGATTCAAATATTTCTAAATGAGAAGAATACTGATAATTCAATTTTTCAGGAATCCAGGCATGCAAGCCCAGAATTCAATCAACATCAGATGGGCTAATTAAATGCAATTGATTCAACAAGCAGCTGGATCATCCCACAGTGTGGACAACTCCTTCTGAGTCAGTGCTTACAACGATGATAAACAGGAGTGCAGCGCCTCTACAGATCCCAGGAACTATTCATCAGATTGACATGATCAGCCAGCTTTCCCTTCTTTGATAAGACATCTGTGTTAACTCAATACTCAATTTTCAAGTTTTAAAAATTTCATCAGATATATTATCCTTTGAGCATATTCAGATCAAGATGACATTATGTGTACACATGAAAAAAACAAGCATGAGTGAAAATGTTATTGCAACTAAACATTCCCATGAAAGTTATAATTTTGAAAGCATTAAAAAGACATTAAAACAAAAAAGAAATCATTTTTCCACACACATTCGAATAAAATACATATAAAGGGCTGTACACAATAGTAGGCATAGTATGAATGATATCAAATGTTAGCCAGTATGATCACTTCATAAATATTTTTCTCTCTCTTCATATTTACATTGAGTGTAAATGAATCCGTTCAAATAAAGAAATAATACATACAAACCAGAGTTCACCATTCTGCATTCAGGATAATGAATACAGGGAGCCATAAGAATAACAATATAAAAACACAGTCATCATGCTCAACTGGAAACAATTTCTCTATCACTGATTCAAATAATTCAAAAGAGGAATACAATGATGTCTCTCAGATTTTTTTTTTAATGTAAAAAGTATGGGATGTTTGGTCAATCTCACTACTAACTGATATCTATCTACACCTTGAATTCCAAAAGAATCCTATTTTTAATGAATGTCCACGGTCTAGGGAAATTATGAAGCTATTATCTTTCAAAATAAACTCATAACACCCCTGGGAGTTCTAGCTGCTTCCATCCAAAATTAACCTTCCCACGACATTCCCACTGTATGCTGCATCCACAGCAGCAGATGTGAAGCTGCTAATTGCTAGCCAGACAATTAGTGCTTATCTGATGCCCATCAAATGTGAGACTTGGTAACAGGCTGGCTAGATAATGTCACATGATTGCTTCATTTGGCTTTGCTGAATGTCAAGGCCATAAGTAGGAAGATTGGCTGGCGTGGAAAGAAACTAAGAAAGGAGGTAGAGATAAATGTGATCAGAAGGCATTATATACAAGCATGAAATTATTAGACAATCAATTTTGTACAGCTAAATGTTGGATTTTTCTTTTGACTGGTTTTCCACTTATACACATAATATATGAATATAGTTTTCTATAATAATTAGGTTTAAATAAAATTAAAATCCTACTTCCTGAAAAGGCAATATTTGAACAAACAGCAAAAGAACAAGCTTTGTAGGAGGAGATAATTCCAGGAGAGGATGACTGTGCACAGGACCCAGGTGGGGTGTGCCAGGCAAGGATGGCAGGTAATGAGGCCTAGGGTGGTGGGCACGGTAGGAGGGAACAGCTTTCCTTCTGCAGCAGAGTAGACAGCAGCATAGTGTGTTGAGAAGGTGTGAAAGTCTGAGGTGCATTTTCAACCAGGATCACTGGGGCTGTAACTCTGCAACAGCCTCTGTGGGACTGAAGAGTGAAATAAAAAAGAGGGTCTAACAGAGTTCTTTACAACTCCACGCAAAAGATGGTGGTAGCTTAGATCAGGGTGACAGTAGCAAAAGTGATTGAGACTTGTCCATATATATTTAAGGCAGACCTGGGAGACTTGTTAGCAGTCAAGGATAACACAGACATTTGGACCCTGTGTTGATTATAAAGATATACTGGGGAAACCTGCACAATAACTAGCTTTGTGAGCTGAATTGAGACTTTAATAATAGATAACCTAGCTTTATATTGCTTCCAAAACATTTGACTACAGTTACTGAGCAGCCTGTTCAATGTACAAGTTTGGGGTTTTAGGAAAGAGCTGTTATCCAGTACATCAAGCTAGACATCTCAGCAGCCCCGTTTTATGCTGAAGGGCTGGAGCTCTCCAGGGGATACACCAAGGCTGTCCTGGGTTGCCAGGAAGACCTTGTCAAAAATAAGATCTTGGGATGCAATAAAAATGGTTGGAGCCAATTCCTTATAATAAACATCTTTTCCATTACAAATGCATCTTACTAGTTCTGTAGAACTCTATGCATGTGTACATACTAGAAATGTAGGGAAGGGGAGGAGAGACTATGGGGGGGATAAATCATGAGACTGAAATTCCTACGGAGGCAAGAGTATATGTGTAAACAGAAGGGCAAGGACTGAGCCAGACTAAACCCAATTTTGAGAAGTTTGGTGAAATTAGACAAAGCTAACAGCCAGTATGTAGAAAGAAAACCTGAAGAATGTGGGGTGCCAAGGTCAAAGGAATTAAAAAATTAGGTAATATTAAAAGATTAAGATGCTGAGTAAAGGAGACCTGGGTGTCCATTACTGGATTTGACTATGTCTTATTTATAATTTGTGTACATATATTAGTAAACAAGCTATAGCTTTCCCTTTACTGCCCTTGGTGTACTTTGGTAACAGAATAACATAGTTGTGTGATTTTCTATATTCTTATGGGTCAGAACAGATTTATATAGTGTGAGGAACAGCCTTTAAGTAAGGCAGAGGTAGTCTGGATCCATTGAGGAAGTATGTGGCTATTCTGGCTACTACCCACAGTTTTGCTAATTTATATTTCCTAGAACTTATTTATCAAGGTTGTAAGTTAATTGGTATAATTCCTATAGTATTTCTAATAATCATTTTTCTTATTTTCATCTTAAATGTCACCGTTTTATTTATTATATTGCATTCCCTTTTTAAAAAAACAATTGAATATTTTGGTCAACGATTAGGAAGTGATAATCTACTGATCCATCTCCTCGGTTCCTTGCTCCATATTTCTGTGTAGAGAGTGTGGGCATAGGTCCTAGCCTTGTCATATAGTAGCATTACTTGTACCATCGGCCTCTCTGTACCATGGAATACTGCTAACAGTCCTAAATTTATACAGAGCACAGACTAGCCGGTCCCTTCATGAAAAGTTCTTGGGGTAGCCAGAAACTTTGTATATAAACTCTAGAGTTCTAGAACCTACCATTGGAATTTGATTTACCCTATGCCTCTACAATCTAGTAGAATCTTGTAGACACACCAAGTTGACTCCATTAGTCAGGCTTCAAAGTCCCAAGCACTCTGCCTAGACTATCTATGAAGATATTTCCTGGGTTCTTCTCTTTGAAAGTCACTGTTATAAAAATAGTCTGCTAATTTGTTGCCAGACTTCCATTCATATCAGCATTTCAAAACAAGACCCATCACAATGTTTGCTCTGATAATTAACTGTCCGACAAAAGAAGATATACTGGGGTTGAAATATTGGAGTCCAATATACTAGGGTTTGCATCTAAGCTAGAGCTCTCATTTTCTACTTGACTTTGACTGAACATGGCGGCTGATGAGCTGGCCTGGTTCTCATGGTACACTGTTTTCTTCCTTTCCCTTAGATGACAGATATTCAGCTTTGGGAATACTAGAAAATTAATGTCCATTCTAAGAGAACACAGTTGTTAAACTTATTTCAGAAGGTTAAAACAAGTGTCCCTTTCTCACAAAATGACACACTATGGGATTGCTGCTATTTATGGCTTCAAAAGATTCTGACAAGCACATTTAGGGAACACATCAGTCCCCAGCAAGCTCTTCTACATTCCTCAGGACCTATCTGTTACAGGGCCCTCCCAGCTGACAAACCCCTCTCTCCATCCTGAACTCTCCAGCCCAGGAAGCTGAGATGCTAGTCCCTATATAATCCAATCACTTTGGTTACCTGCTCTTTTTGTACCTTTGGATGTCCTGGTTGCTGCACCTGGTTCCCCTGCTCTCCCTTGTTTTCCCAGCATGGCTAAGCTCGGTCTGGTCATGTCCACTCTGGGCTCTCACAGATGTTCCTGCCTCTCTGGCTATTGCTCCCCCACATATCTATAATAAACTTTCTCCTCCACCATACCTAGGAGCAGTCATTTTCTTTTCCCTTTTCTTTTCTTTTCTTTTCTTTTCTTTTCTTTTCTTTTCTTTTCTTTTCTTCCTTCTTATTCTCATTCATATACCAAACATGCCATTCTCTCTTTTTTTGTAAAGGATAATTAATATAATAAAATAAATAATATAATAAGAAAACCACAAAAACTAACACATTAAAATAGGACAAAACAAACATACAGAAGGAAAAGAGCCTAAGAGGAAGCACAAGAAAAAAATATATACAAAGAGACCTACTCATTTTCACACTCAGGAATCCCATGAAGTCATTAAGCTGGAAACCACAACATACACACACACACACACACACACACACACACACATATATGTATGTATGTATGTATATATATATATACATACACACACATATATATGTATATATATACATATATATATATATATATATATATATATATATATATATATATATATAAAATCACCTTGTGCATGCCTATGCATGCTGCTTTAGTCTCTGTGAGATCATATGTGTGTTGTCCCTGTTAATTTGAAATGATTTGTTTTCTTGGTGTCCTCCATCCCCTCTGGCTCTTACATTCCTTCCATCCTTCCACCTCCTCTCCTCGGGGTTCCCTGAGCCCTAAGGAAGAGATTTGATGGAGACATCCCATTTAGAGCTGAGTGTTCCCAGGTCTCTCACTTTTTGCGTAATGGCCAGCTGTGAGTCTCTGTACTCGTTCCCATCTGTTGCAGGAAGAAGCTTCTCTAATGATGCAAGGTATTAATCTCTGAGTATAGCAGAATGTTATTAGGAGTCATTTTATTGCTAGAGTTGGTTGTTTTTTTGTTTAGTTTTGTTTTAGATCAGTAGTATTTAGTTTTACCTTCGATCTCTGGACTATATAGCATCAGGTTCTTGTTATCCATGCCCTGTTGGATCTCATGGAATGGGCCTTAAGTCAACTCAGATATTGGTTGGTAGCACCCAGAAGCTTTGTGCCACCATTGCAGTAGCATATCTTGCAGTCAGATCTACTACTGTAGATAAAAGGGTTTGTGACTGGCTTGGTGTTTACATTTATCCTTTGAAACCTTCTTGTATCAAAGATGGTAACAAAGGCTCTATGTAGACACCAGCATTACTTCTCTATATTCAATAAGTTGAGTAGGTGTTGTCTTCAACAATAGGGCCTTGCCATCATTTTGTGAATAGCAACAGCCTGGGTTGTTTGGCAGTTTAAATGGGACCCCCTTTGGCAAATAACTCAATGAGGTGCAATGAAATCTTAGTACTGGAAACTTCATTAATGATAAGAAATGTGTGCTTGTGGGTTCTGCCTACCCCATTATTTGGTGATATCCTTTAGATCGCCTTCATATACATATGTGTTTTAGGAAGCTTCTACTGTATTAAGTATCCTGTATTGGGTTAATCATTCCCCACAGTCAAATTGTACTGCAGAGCTATATATAAAAACCCTATGTATTGGGAACAAAAAAATGGGGGGCCCAGGGAGGCCCTGGGGAGAAGTGGGGGAGGAAAAGGGGCCAACGTCCAGCCAGAGTTCCTGGACTTTGGGCAGGCAGACACAGGCAGAGCCGCCAGACACTTTCCACTTAGTCCCAGGTGGACATCTAAGCATCTGACCCCACTTGGCAGGGGGTGGACAAAGGGCAGCCACCAACTAGGGACCCTGAGGTGATATCCTGTAGCCCTGAAGTTATAGGAAAGAGGGAATAGGGGAAGTGTTGGCACTGGTGAGAGTTGCACAGCAGATCTACATGGAGCAGAGACTCTCTATGGTTTAAGAGCTTTATTATAGAAGTGCGGGGAGAAAGAGAGAAGAGAGAGAGAGAGAGAGAGAGAGAGCTAGAAAGAAAGAGAGAGAAAGGGAGAGGGGAGAGGGGGAGAGGAGAGAAGAAGACAACGAGAAAGGAAAGAGGAGAGAGAAGGGAGAGGTAGGAGAACAAAAGGAGTGAGAGTAAGAGTAAGAGAGCGAGATGGGGGCTGAACACCCCTTTTTATGGTCTTCACTGTTGCTAGGTAACTGGGGAGGAGTTTAGTCTGAAGGTCAGAAGCTTGGGTCATTGCTACCGACCATGCTCCTCTTGTGGGGGCTGTGGGGGGCGGTAACTTAAGCAGGGGCCAGAGTTCCAGGAGCATGAGGGAACGCCTACCATGTCATGAAGGTGAATTATCACCACAGAGGTTCAGTTCTCAGCTCGACTGGAGGCCAGACTGCAATTCCCCACACCTATGGTATTGGGAAAAAAACCAGAAATAGAATTGAATTGAAGACTGAAACTGTCAGACCATGGTTCAAGAATGGACTCATGGGAATAAGGTGTCTTTGGAAGATGATCAAGCTACATGTCCTTAGGGCCATGATCTATCCTTAGCATGAAGTCACGAGGTGGCTGACCAGAGACTGATATAGCTGTCTCCTGAGAGGCTCTGACAAATACAAGGGTAGATGCTCACAGCCAACCACTGGACTGATCAGAGTCTCTACTGGAGGAATTAGAGAAAGGACTAAAAGACCCGAAGGGGTTTGCAATCCCATTGGAAGAACAACAATATCAACCAACCAGACCAGAGCTCCCAGGGACTAAATCACCAAAGAGTATACATGGAGCAACCCATGGCTCCAGCTGCATATATAGCAGAGGATTGCCTTGTTGGGCATCAATGGGAGGAGAGGCCCTTGGTCCTGGGAAGGCTCAATGCCCTTATGAAAGGGGAATGCCAGGGCGGGAGGCAGGAATGGGTGGGTAGGGGGGGGGAGCACCCTCATAGAAGCAAGGGGAGGGGTGGTGGGATAGGAGGTTTCCAGAGGGGACACTGGGAAAGGGGATAATATTTGAAATGTAAATAAACCAAATATCCAATAAAAATTGGACTCATGGAAAGTGCTTGTAAGAAAGATCCAAGTAAACATTAGAAGAGTCTTGCGCTCTCAATTTCTTCAAGATGCAGAATTGTTCTTGGAATGTGTTTTCATGATACTCCCAGGTGTAGAGGTTACTTCAGACTACTCACTATGGCTTGCTGATGTTATTCAATTAAACGTTTATATGCCGCTATGAAAAGAAATTTCACATGTGCAGCTTATCCTTGTGATTGAATACAGCTTGAACTCATGATAACTTTACTCGGAAGGTCCTTCTTAACCCTCAGAGTATAAATTGTCTGATGCTCTGAACAAAGCTGGTTATTGCATCAGACTTTAGTCATTCTTATGCACTGGTTCCAATCGCCCTGACCCCACTGCCTCTAGAGTAGTAAACATCAAACATAAATCCACACACCCATGGACACCTGATCTTTTATAAAGAAATCAAAAATATGAATTGAAAAGAAGACATTATCCTCAACAAATGGTGCTGGCTGAACTGGACGGTTACATGTAGAAGAATCCAAACAGATCCATACTTACTACCGTGCACAAAACTCAACTTCAAGTAGATCCAACACTTCAACATACCACCAGATACACTCACTGAACCTGATAGAAGAGAAAGTGAAGAATTCCCTGAACTCATTAGCACAAGAAAAGATGTTTTGAGCAGGACACCTGCTCAAAAACCCCTGTGCAGGCACTAAGATCAACAATAACTAAACGGGATCTCGTGAAATTGAAAAAGCTTCTGCATGGCAAAGAACACAACATCATTTGGACAAAGTGGCAACCTAAAGAATGGGAAAAGATTATTTTACCAACTACACATTCATTAGAGGATTAATGTCTAAGATACATAAAGTAAAAACTAGATATCTAGAAAACAACACGATTTAAAAATGGGGAGCAACCAAATACAAGGGCAGCCACATTCATTAAAGAAACTTTAGTAAAGCTCAAAGCACACATTGCACCTCACACAATAATAGTGGGAGACTTCAACACACCACTTTCACCAATGGACAGATCATGGAAACAGAAACTAAACAGGGACACACTGTAACTAACAGAAGTGATGAAACAAATGGATCTGACAGATATCTACAGAACATTTTATCCTAAAACAAAAGGATATACCTTCTTCTCAGCACCTCATGGTACCTTCTCCAAAATTGACGACATAATAGGTCACAAAACAGGCCTCAACAGATTCAAAAATATTGAAATTGTCCCATGTATCCTATCAGATCACCATGCACTAAGGCTGATCTTCAATAACAAAAAAAATAACAGAAAGCCAACACTCACGTGGAAACTGAACAACACTCTTCTCAATGATACCTTGGTCAAGGAAGGAATAAAGAAAGAAATTAAAGACTTTTTAGAGTTTAATGAAAATGAAGCCACAACGTACCCAAACCTTTGGGACACAATGAAAGCATTTCTAAGAGGGAAACTCATAGCTCTGAGAGCCTCCATGAAGAAACGGGAGAGAGCACATACTCGCAGCTTGACAACACATCTAAAAGCTCTAGAAAAAAAGGAAGCAAATTCACCCAAGAGGAGTAGACGGCAGGAAATAATCAAACTCAGGGGTGAAATCAACCAAGTGGAAACAAGAAGAACTATTCAAAGAATTAACCAAACGAGGAGTTGGTTCTTTGAGAAAATCAACAAGATAGATAAACCCTTAGCTAGACTCACTAGAGGGCACAGAGACAAAATCCTAATTAACAAAATCAGAACTGAAAAGGGAGACATAACAACAGATCCTGAAGAAATCCAAAACACCATCAGATCCTTCTACAAAAGGCTATACTCAACAAAACTGGAAAACCTGGACGAAATGGACAAATTTCTGGACAGATACCAGGTACCAAAGTTGAATCAGGATCAAGTTGACCTTCTAAACAGTCCCATATCCCCTAAAGAAATAGAAGCAGTTATAAATAGTCTCCCAGCCAAAAAAAGCCCAGGACCAGACGGGTTTAGTGCAGAGTTCTATCAGACCTTCAAAGAAGATCTAATTCCAGTTCTGCACAAACTTTTTCACAAGATAGAAGTAGAAAGTACTCTACCCAACTCATTTTATGAAGCCACTATTACTCTGATACCTAAACCACAGAAAGATCCAACAAAGATAGAGAACTTCAGACCAATTTCTCGTATGAATATCGATGCAAAAATCCTCAATAAAATTCTCGCTAACTGAATCCAAGAACACATTAAAGCAATCATCCATCCTGACCAAGTAGGTTTTATTCCAGGGATGCAGGGATGGTTTAATATACGAAAATCCATCAATGTAATCCACTATATAAACAAACTCAAAGACAAAAACCACATGATCATCTCGTTAGATGCAGAAAAAGCATTTGACAAGATCCAACACCCATTCATGATAAAAGTTCTGGAAAGATCAGGAATTCAAGGCCCATACCTAAACATGATAAAAGCAATCTACAGGAAACCAGGAGCCAACATCAAAGTAAATGGAGAGAAGCTGGAAGCAATCCCACTAAAATCAGGGACTAGACAAGGCTGCCCACTTTCTCCCTACCTTTTCAACATAGTACTTGAAGTATTAGCCAGAGCAATTCGACAACAAAAGGAGATCAAGGGGATACAAATTGGAAAGGAGGAAGTCAAAATATCACTTTTTGCAGATGATATGATAGTATATATAAGTGACCCTAAAAATTCCACCAGAGAACTCCTAAACCTGATAAACAGCTTCGGTGAAGTAGCTGGATATAAAATTAACTCAAACAAGTCAATGGCCTTTCTCTACACAAAGAATAAACAGGCTGAGAAAGAAATTAGGGAAACAACACCCTTCTCAATAGTCACAAATAATATAAAATATCTCGGAGTGACTCTAACTAAGGAAGTGAAAGATCTGTATGATAAAAACTTCAAGTCTCTGAAGAAAGAAATTAAAGAAGATCTCAGAAGATGGAAAAATCTCCCATGCTCATGGATTGGCAGGATCAAGATTGTAAAAATGGCTATCTTGCCAAAAGCAATCTACAGATTCAATGCAAACCCCATCAAAATTCCAACTCAATTCTTCAACGAATTAGAAGGAGCAATTTGCAAATTCATCTGGAATAACAAAAAACCTAGGATAGCAAAAACTCTTCTCAAGGATAAAAGAACCTCTGGTGGAATCACCATGCCTGACCTAAAGCTTTACTACAGAGCAATTGTGATAAAAACTGCATGGTACTGGTATAGAGACAGAAAAGGAGACCAATGGAATAGAATTGAAGACCCAGAAATGAAGCCACACACCTATGGTCACTTGATCTTCGACAAGGGAGCTAAAACCATCCAGTGGAAGAAAGACAGCATTTTCAACAATTGGTGCTGGCACAACTGGTTGTTATCATGTAGAAGAATGTGAAAGATCCATACTTATCTCCTTGTACTAAGGTCAAATCTAAATGGATCAAAGAACTTCACATAAAACCAGAGACACTGAAACTTATAGAGGAGAAAGTGGGGAAAAGCCTTGAAGATATGGGCACAGGGGAAAAATTCCTGAACAAAACAGCAATGGCTTGTGCTGTAAGATCGAGAATTGACAAATGGGACCTAATGAAACTCCAAAGTTTCTGCAAGGCAAAAGACACCGTCAATAAGACAAAGAGACCACCAACATATTGGGAAAGGATCTTTACCTATCCTAAATCAGATAGGGGACTAATATCCAACATATATAAAGAACTCAAGAAGGTGGACTTCAGAAAATCAAATAACCCCATTAAAAAATGGGGCTCAGAACTGAACAAAGAATTCTCACCTGAGGAATACCGAATGGCAGAGAAGCACCTGAAAAAATGTTCAACATCCTTAATCATCAGGGAAATGCAAATCAAAACAACCCTGAGATTCCACCTCACACCAGTCAGAATGGCTAAGTTCAAAAATTCAGGTGACAGCAGATGCTGGCGAGGATGTGGAGAAAGAGGAACACTCCTCCATTGTTGGTGGGATTGCAGGCTTGTACAACCACTCTGGAAATCCGTCTGGCGGTTCCTCAGAAAATTGGACATAGTACTACCGGAGGATCCCGCAATACCTCTCCTGGGCATATATCCAGAAGATGCCCCAACTGGTAAGAAGGACACATGCTCCACTATGTTCATAGCAGCCTTATTTATAATAGCCAGAAGCTGGAAAGAACCCAGATGCCCCTCAACAGAGGAATGGATACAGAAAATGTGGTACATCTACACAATGGAGTACTACTCAGCTATTAAAAAGAATGAATTTATGAAATTCCTAGCCAAATGGATGGACCTGGAGGGCATCATCCTGAGTGAGGTAACACATTCACAAAGGAACTCACACAATATGTACTCACTGATAAGTGGATATTAGCCCAAAACCTAGGATACCCAAGATATAAGATACAATTTCCTAAACACATGAAACTCAAGAAAAATGAAGACTGAAGTGTGGACACTATACCCCTCCTTAGAAGTGGGAATAAAACACCCTTGGAAGGAGTTACAGAGACAAAGTTTGGAGCTGAGATGAAAGGATGGACCATGTAGAGACTGCCTTATCCAGGGATCCACCCCATAATCAGCATCCAAACGCTGACACCATTGCATACACTAGCAAGATTTTATCGAAAGGACCCAGATGTAGCTGTCTCTTGTGAGACTATGCCGGGGCCTAGCAAACACAGAAGTGGATGCCCACAGTCAGCTAATGGATGTATCACAGGGCTCCCAATGGAGGAGCTAGAGAAAGAACCCAAGGAGCTAAAGGGATCTGCAACCCTATAGGTGGAACAACATTATGAACTAACCAGTACCCCGGAGCTCTTGACTCTAGCTGCATATGTATCAAAGAATGGCCTAGTCGGCCATCACTGGAAAGAGAGGCCCATTGGACACACAAACTTTATATGCCCCAGAACAGGGGAATGCCAGGGCCAAAAAGGGGGAGTGGGCAGGTAGGGGAGTGGGGGTGGGTGGGTATGGGGGACTTTTGGTATAGCATTGGAAATGTAAATGAGCTAAATACCTAATAAAAAATGGAAAGAAAAAAAATGGGGAGCAAATCTAAAAAGAAAATTTTCAATAGAGGAAATGCAAATGACTGAGAAAAACTTAAAGAAATAAATGTTCAACATCCTTAGTTATCAGGAAAATGCAAATCAAACCTACTTTGAGATTTCATGTTATTGCTGGCAGAATAGCTAAGCTCAAAGACACAAGTTCCTCATGCTGGTGAGGATGTAGAGTAAGGCTTAAGATGGGTTTCACTGCACTAAGATCAAGTTGCAACAGGGATGTGGTACTCTTAGGGCTTGTAGGGAAGGTCTGTTCTCTATCTTTCCAGCTTCTAGAGGTCACCTGCTGCAAGCTCTCTTTTTCTAAATATAGCAAGCATGTCACTCAAAACTCCCGGGACCCATGGCTCCAGCTAATCCCACCACCATTCCTTTTCTCAACCATCATGGCCTCTAATATGCTGAAAACGTAAGGCCAATTAAATGCTTTCTCTTGTAAGTTGACTTGGTCATTGTGTTTTGCCACAGAAGTAGAAACCCTACCTATTGCATGGAGTATTGTTTCACTATTAATATCCTTTTATTGAAAATATTCAAATAATTTTATTCTAGCATTTATACAGCCAGGGGATTTGTTTGTACCAACTCTGGTATTTAATTTTAATTCAAGATAAAAAAAAAACTTTTAAATCATATTGATTTAGTATACTTCAGCAAGTTGGAGTTATAAGTGAATATATAGACTCTTTTAACAATGGTACAAAGGAAATAAAACATTTTGATAGTTTAAATTTTTCACTAGCCCTTTTAAAGCAACTTTTTTACTCCATATGTAAAAAGGCACACTTATACTTTTGAGATTTATTTCCTTCACAAATAAGTTTTGCAGTCTGTAACTAATAATTTCCAACACTGTTAGAAATCCCCTATGTTCCAACCATTAGGACACATTTCACTGTTTTGTTCTAGATGATTTATCAAAGAAGGTGACAACTGTATGTGGGCAGCTTACGACTGCCAGCAACTCAAGCCTCAGGGGATCCGATGACCTCTTCTGGCATAACAGGCACACAAACACATGCATCACACTCACAAATAAAAACAAAAATGTTAAAGACTATAGATACATAAGGAAGGGCCTGGCCTTTCATCATTTTGCATACTTTAATCAACTCTAAACAACCACTGATATTTCTTCCCCGGGTAGAAAGGTTTGAAGGCATTTGGATATTTCTTACTAACATTTGAACCAAAAGACAATATCCAAACACACATTAAAGGACATGCTTTCCCTAGGAAACCACTTTTGCATTTGTTTCTTTCTTCGTATACACAACATGAGGAAAGATAAGGGATATGTTATCTATGGTGTGTTGGTTAACTTTAATCAACTTGATACAAATTCCTGTCACTGAGAAAGAGAAAACCTCTATTAAGGAATTGCCTCTGTCAGTCTGGCCTGTAGGCATGTCTGTGGGATTTTGGGTGATTAATGGTTAACTGTGGTCTTTTGCTATATGAGAAAAATAGCTGAGCAAGGCTGAGGGCAAACAGGTAAGCTACACTGTATCATGGCTTCTGCTTCAGTTCCTGCCTTGACTTCTTGCCCTGACCTTCTCAATGATGGACTGCAAAGAATAAGATGAAACAAACTCTTTTCTCCCCTGGTTGGTTTCTGCAACAAAAACCAAAGGAGAACACGGTGCTAATATAACATAAGCTATACAATCAGAACAACTAGAGGGAGCATAATTCCTGCTTTGTCCATCAGAGTGCTTCCGGGTAAGACTAATATTGGAATTGTCAAGCTGAGCGCAGCAAATCATCCTCTGTGATTGGTGAGACTTGCACAGTGAGTTGAAGATATGGGTTAAATAAAAGGGCGAAAGCCTGACACTGAGGCTATGGAATACTCACAAAAAGACCTAGCATGACTGTCCTCCGAAACACCCAACAAGCAGTTGAAAGAGTCAGGTGCAGATACTACACCTAACCAATGGACAGAAGCTGGTGGCCCCCGTGGTTGTATAGGGAAAAGCTGAAAGAAGCTGAGGAGGAGGGTGACCCTGTAGAAGACCAGCAGTCTCCATTAACCTGGACCTCTGAGATCTCTCAGACACTGGACCACCAACCAGGCAGCATACACCAGCTGATATGAGGCCCCCAACACATATAAAGCAGAGGACTGCCGAGTCTGGGTTCAGTCAGAGGAGATGAACCTAACCCTCAAGAGACTGGAGGCCCCAGGGAGTGGGAAGGTCTGGTGGGATGGGGTGGGGACTTTGTGGAGATGGGAGTGGAGGGGGAGGTATGGGATGTAAAACAGTCAGAGGGTGGACCCGGTGGGGGATAAAATCTGGAATGTAAAAAAAGATTAAATAAAATTTTAAAAAAGAAGGAAAAAAAAAGGGTGAATAAGAAGGAATTCTCTGTGTTAAGCTTGGGCATTGTTCTTTTCCTTTAGAACTCGGACTTGTACTGGACCATTAACGACTTCCTCTTATTTCTCCATGCTTCTCATTTGGACAACTGTACCATCCATTAATTCCCCTAGATATCCAGCTTGCCCCTACAGATTGGGCAATGCCCTAGCCTCTATAGTGATATAAATCCGTAAATCTATGCATCTCTCTTTTGACCTACCTACATATTGGTTTTGTTTCTCTGGATCTTCTAATACTATTTATTATCCTGGAGCATCATCATTACTATTTGGGGCACTAAAGAGCCAGCCAGCTCTGGTACACTTCTCTTGATTTGAAAATATCCTCTCTCGATTTTCTTAGAATTCCTTTGACGTGAAACAAAGACCTAAGTTTATTAAAGCTGTCAGTTCTTCAAGAGGATATTAATTTTTTATAAATATTTTCATAAATATATATTATAAATATAAAAGTATTCATTTGTAACAAGCTATTCCCTTGATGTTTACAAAACTAGAGCCTTCACTAGAAATTCACTTTCCCTAAATACAACAAACCAATTATTAGGAAGCTATTACTAAGGCCCAAAGTTTATGGTAGTCTCCATTTACCCTTTGTTATCTGTTTACTCCTATCATGTTCAAGCTCCTAAGAACTACTCCTTTTTTCCCTCTCCAACAGTTTTTCCCGGAATATTGTCTTCAGCCTAGCTCCTTTCACTTTCACAGTGTCATCTATGACTTTCCACAGCCTTATAAATCATTCTTCCCCATTCACTGACTATTATTCCATGGTGTGGGTAGACCACAGCTTCCCTGTTTGTCTAGTGAAGGATACCATGGTAGCTCTGTGTTAGAGTAATTATGTACAATGGTAGAGAAGATCTTCCCATGAAGAGAGTGTAAAGAAAAGCAATGCTGCAGGTGCCCAGGGATAAAGCTGGCAGGAATTATTGCAAGGGTAAAGCTCTTGACATTCTCACTTGATGTCTACAAAACAGCAAAATTATTTTCAATAGAAACTTCTGTCACAACATATGTTATCTAACCATGAACTTATAACGTGTTTCTTAAAATGGAATGCCCATGTCAAAATATACATTCACCCAGGACTTTACCCAGGGCTTCCTCTGTGTTCTAAGACCATTTGATGGAAAATAATGACCAGTTTACCGAACAATGAGAGGTTATGTTGTAAGAATGCAATGTAGGTGCCTTTGTGAACGACATGTGATGTCAATTGTCAGAGAAAGGAAAGAATAAGCACGAAAACAATAGGCTGTGGCTGTGGTGGCACATGTGTTTCATAACCATGTGATTCAGGAGAGCTTGTCTGACCTCCAGTAAAGCAATGAGTCATGGAGCAGGCTGCTGCAGAGCTGACTACTGAAAACATTGAACATTTCTGACTGCATTTCAGTGACAACTATGTATAAATTTAATAGCTACAGAGTAATTTTTGCTATCTAAGACACCAGGAGATACAAAGTAAACAAAATGGGGCTTTGGGTTTGTTTCCTATTGTCTTTCTTTTTTTTATGAAATGAAGATCTAAGAAGTAAGTTCCACTAAGTTAAAACATAACTTTAAAAACCTGTTCTAATCAGAATGTGAGATTCCTCTATAGCATAAATGAGCAGCTCTCAATTATGCGACTGACTTCAGTGACTGCTTGGAACATGGACATAAGCTTTAGCATGGTGACTGAATGACAGATAAACACGGGGGTGGGTGACTATCTGACCTTTAATATTAATGTACCACCTGTAAGTTTATAAGTTCATTTGTTCTTATTAATTTTATCTTTAAACTAAAAGATAATTTACTAAAAGCACACTGATATTCACAGAATTGATTTGTATTTGAGGAGCAGGGAAGAAATAAAGACAGAAGGCACCCAGCTTGGGAGCTGAAAGCAACACAACTGTCAATGCTATATGTTTCTTATCCTTAGTATAATAAGCTTATCTGTCTGCACATTATCTGTGGTGACTGAGCAGCAGGCAGTATAAATGCTGCAAAGACCTGCCCCCCTTTGTGAGCAGTACTATTAGCCTCAAGTCTTTAAAGGACACTGTATTAGGAAATAAGACAAATGAATATATTAAAGAGATCTATGAACAAAAGGAAGGAAATTCACCAAAGAGGAGTAGACATCAGGAAATAATCGAACTCAGGAGCGAAATCAACCAAGTGGAAACAAGAAGAACTATTCAAAGAATCAACCAAACAAGGAGCTGGTTCTTTGAGAAAATCAACAATATAGATAAATCCTTAGCCAGACTCACTAAAGGGCACAGGGACAGCATCCTAATTAACAAAATCAGAAATGAAAAGGGATATATAACAACAGATCCTGAAGAAATCCAAAACACCATCAGATCCTTCTACAAAAGGCTATACTCAACAAAACTGGAGAACCTGGATGAAATGGACAAATTTCTAGACAGATACCAGGTACCAAAGTTAAATCAGGATCAGGTTAATGATCTAAACAGTCCTATGTCCCCTAAAGAAATAGAAGCACTCATTAATAGTCTCCCAACCAAAAAATGCCCAGGACCAGATGGGTTTAGTGCAGAGTTCTAGCAGTCCTTCAAAAAAGATGTAATTCCAGTTCTTCACAAACTATTCCACAAAATAGAAGCAGAATGTACTCTACCCAACTCATTCTATGAAGCCATAATTACTCTGTTAACTAAACCACAAAAAGATCCAACAAAGATAGAGAACTTCAGACCAATTTCCCTTACGAATATCGATGCAAAAATACTCAATACAATTCTTGCTAACCGAATCCAAGAACACATCAAAACAATCATCCATCGTGACCAAGTAGGTTTCATTCCAGGAATGCAGGGATGGTTTAATATATGGAAATCATCAACATAATCCATTATATAAACAGACTCAAAGACAAAAACCACATGATCATCTTGTTAGATTCAGAGAAAGCATTTGACAAAATCCAACACCCAGTCATGATAAAAGTCTTGGAAAAATCAGGAATTCAAGGCCCATACCTAAACATGATAAAAGCAATCTACAGCAAACCAGTAGTCAACATCAAAGTAAATGGTGAGAAGCTGGAAGCAATCCCACTAAAATCAGGGACTAGACAAGGTTGCCCACTTACTCCCTACCTATTCAACATTGTACTTGAAGTCCTAGCCAGAGCAATTTGACAACAAAAGGAGATCAAGGAGATACAAATTGGAAAGGAAGAAGTCAAAATATCACTTTTTGCAGATGATATGATAGTATATATAAGTGACCCTAAATATTCCACCAGAGAACTCCTAAACCTGATAAACAGCTTCAGTGAAGTAGCTGTGTATAAAATTAACTCAAACAAGTCAATGGCCTTTCTGTGCACAAAGGATAAACAGGCTGAGAAAGAAATTAGGGAAACAACACCCTTCTCAATAGTCACAAATAATATAAAATACCTTAGCGTGACTTTAACTAAGGAAGGGAAAGATCTGTACGATAAGAACTTCAAGTCTCAGAAGAAAGAAATTAAAGAAAATCTCAGAAGATGGAAAGATCTCCCATGCTCATGGATTGGCAGGATCAATATAGTAAAAATGGCTATCTTGCCAAAAGCAATCTACACATTCAACGCAATCCCCATCAAAATTCCAACTCAATTCTTCAATGAATTAGAAAGGGCAAGCTCCAAATTCTTCTGGAATAACAAAAAACCTAGGATATCAAAAACTCTTCTCAAGGATAAAAGAACCTCTGGTGGAATCACCATGCCTGACATAAAGCTGTACTACAGAGCAACTGTGATAAAAACTGCATGGTACTGGTATAGAGACAGACAAGTAGACCAATGGAATAGAATTGAAGACCCAGAAATGAACCCACACACCTATGGTCATTTGATCTTCGACAAGGGAGCTAAAACCATCCAGTGGAAAAAAGACAGCATTTTCAAGAAATGGTGCTGGCACAACTGGCTGTTATCATGTAGAAGAATGCAAATTGATCCATTCCTATCTCCTTGTACTAAGGTCAAATCTAAGTGGATCAAGGAACTCCACATAAAACCAGAGACACTGAAACTTATAGAGGAGAAAGTAGGGAAAAGCCTTGAAGATATGGGCACAGGGGAAAAATTCCTGAATAGAACATCAATGACTAGTGCTGTAAGATAGAGAATCGACAAATGGGACCTCATAAAATTGCAAAGCTTCTGTTAGGCAAAAGATACCGTCAATAAGACAAAAAGGCCACAAACAGATTGGGAAAGGATCTTTACCTATCCTAGGCAAATAGATGGACCTGGAGGGCATCATCCTGAGTGAGGTAACCCAATCACAAAAGAACTCAAATGATATGTACTCACTGATAAGTGGATATTAGCCCAGAAACTTAGAATACCCAAGATATAAGATACAATTTGAGAAACACATGAAGCTTGGGAAGAATAAAGACCAAGGTGTGGATACTTTGCCCCTTCTTGGAATTGGGAGCAAGGCACCCATGGAAGGAGCTACATAGACAGAGTTTGGAGCTGAGACAAAAGGATGGACCATCTAAAGACTGTCATACCCGGGGATCCATCCCATAATCAGCCTCCAAACGCTGATACCATTGCATACACTAGCAAGTTTTGCTGAAAGGACCCTGATATAGCTCTCTCTTGTGAGACTATGCTCGGGCCTAGCAAACACCAAGTGGATGCTCATAGCCAGCTATTGGATGGATCACAGTGCCCCCAATGGAGAAGCTGGAAGAAGTACCCAGGGAGCTGGGGAGATCTGCAAACCTATAGGTGGAACAACAATATGAACTAACCAGTATCCCCCCAGAGCTGGGGTCTCTAGCTGCATATGTATCAGAAGATAGCCTGGTCAGCCATCAGTGGAAAGAGAGGCCCAATGTTCGTGCAGACTTTATATGCCTCAGTACAGGGGAACACCAGGGACAAGAGGTGGGAGTGGGTGGGTGGGGGAGTGGGTGTGGGAGATCGTGGGGAACTTTTGGGATAGCATTGGAAATGTAATTGGAATAAATAACTAATAAAAAAGAGAGAGATCTATGTCTATATGCATATATACATATGTAATGATATATGTGTGCATATATGAACTCATGATACATATATACATATATATCATATATGTATGTATATATATATACATATATATATATATATATAGGCATATATGTATATATATATATATATAGGCAGAAGGAAGTTCTTAGGAGGGTATTAGTGTGATTCAACACAGCAAGAAACGGGTTCAGTTGGATTACAATAGGGGAAATGAAGATGGAGGGCCTATGATGTCCTTGGCACTGCAGTAGGCTCTGGGGACCAAACAGCACAGTAAAGAATATAACCTTGACTCTCCCCCTTGTAGAAAACTGAAAGAAACATCTTTATACAAAAGCCTTTCTCCATTGTTTCTTCAATGGAACAGCCTCCTTTAAAATTCTTGTGGCCATTCTTTTTCCCATTTCCTCCATACCTTAGGTATATGAACAGCAAGAACATCCCTTATTCCTACTATCCAGATACTCAAGTATCAGGCCTTAAGTCTTACTCTGAAGTTTTACCATTCTTTTCCTATCCATACATCTATCAACTGCACATCCTAACCATGCTTTGGAAAGATTTTTATCTTTCTAGACATCTGCTCTTCCCTTAGTCCAGGCTGTAAGCCACTTTTTAGAATCCCAGTAGGCAGTATTGATGCCTTTTCTTTATTTCTGGATGAACATAATAACACTAATATCCACTTTACAGACTCTTTTGTAGAGTGAAATACATTGATCTACATAAAGCATTTAGAATATATGTGTGGAGCACAGGAATTGCATACCCACAGCAGTCACATTTATCATTGCTGAAACTGACTAGAAATATCCAAATAAACATGGGATAAAAACAAATACAAGTCTAACCCCCCAAACCCTGGTGTTGATTACATTATACTGTGGTAATCTGTCCACCTGCCTGTGTCTTCTACAAGACTATAAATTCACTCAATGTCTAGAAAATAACAGGCTTACAACAAATGTTTATTGAATTGAAAATTTCTAATTACACATTATATTCTCATTTAGTAATCATTTGTGGAATTTACTCCAGTAATGACTGAAGAATAGGATTACGAAAATGCTTGGAACAAAGACCATATTTTCAATATCATGGGCTTCTGTCCTTCCCTCAAACCTGAAAATTACACAGCACTATGCAGGCTCTAAGGGAAAAAAGATGCTCAAATATTTAACTTTTTAAAACATCACATTTTACCAATACATACATGAACATATGTTAGGAAGTCAAGACATCAGATAGCAAGTTTGAAACAGCCTCTAGAACCATAAATGACCTACAGAGTGGCCCATAACTCAGAATGGGCAACGACAGGATCCTGTGACCTTACTTATGAGCTCCCTGGGTCAGCGGGACTTCCAAAAGGAGGGGACCAACAGTTGACTCACACTCACCCATTACACACACACACACACACACACACACACACACAATCACAAAGCTTCTGCTTGACTTCTCTTTTTACCTCTAAGTCAATATTTTCCAATTCAGTTTTACTCAACAATACTGCTATGGACCTTCCTACCTTGGCTATTCATAGTACCTCTCTAAGGTGCTACTACTGATCAAGGTACATAATCTTTGGTTCTTTGGAGGAGACAAGCTAAATTTTAATTATTGAAAAACAGAAGACTTTATGAACATAGGAAAATGGCAGAGGAGAATCAGCATAGAGGCTCATGAGAGGCATGAGCCATGTTGGTCGATATGAACCTTGGTAGAACAGCGAACTGAGAGGCAAAGGGTCCACCATTGAGAAGTGCAAACCCATGAGATGAAAAAGATGGTGCTTAGTGAACGTGTGCTAAGGCAGCACTGAAGGAACAGGCGAGAGAAGGGAGGGGCTGTGGGAGGGGCTGTGGGTGGTGCTAAGAGTGTGTGAAGGCTGAGCCTAGCACCTGAGCATTGCCTAGCCCTGCACAGAGGTTCAGGAGAGAAGACCCAGAGAAGGAGAAAAAGTCAAATGGTTATTGAAGGTTTCTAAGACGGAAGGGGATTTCAGATTCAGAAAATGCAAAAGTAGAAAAGAATAAAACCACGCTATTCTGAACTATCAAAAGGTGAGTGTCCCTGCAAGCAGCTCAACCCATAAAAAGAGCTGAGCTCTTCTTTCCACTAGCACCCAGGTGGAGCATGGCCAGGCACCTCTAATCAATCCAAGAAGAGGAAACAGCTAACATCACTGAATCTGCAGCTCACCATCCTGAGGCCCGTGCTTGAAGCAATCAGCTGACTGATGAAAAAGCACAGGTCCACAGGAGAGAGATAACCTGCCCATGTTTACACAGCACAGCTGGTGGAGAGGAGGAGGAACCCAGCAATTATTAATTGAAGTAGAGCCTTCCATTTGCTAAGCACTATGGAAAACAACTGCAGGTGGCAGAACTCAGACAGGCTCCTCACCTCACTCATCTCATCTCCCCATTGCTGCATTACCCTCCTAAGAATTGTGGCTCTAATTTAGTTATATGTTTGACAAATGCCACACTGTGCATACACTACTGGAATTAAACCTAACATTTAGATTTCCTTTTTCTAATTCATAATTTCTTGACTCAATAATGTTTTTTATACCTCCTTTTAGAATGTTCATGATCACAGGAAGTCAAAGCGCTTTGTGCTCAACTGTTCTTTCACTATTCCTGTGGTAAGCAAGAAAATCTGTCTCAGGGCAATATCATGGAACAGTTTACACCAAAGCATGAGCCTGTTGACTCCTGAAGTCTTATGTTTCTTGAAACAAACAAGAAGCGTGTTAGCTTCAGAATCATGTGTCAAATACCACACTTTAAAGCATAAAAGTCTAGTTTATATCCCAGTATTTACTTAACTCCATAGAATCCTAACAAGGGAAAATGTGCACATAATTTACACATATTTTGTATATATACATTTAGTATCTAAGATCTTAAGAACTGAATTATACATGAATTACTATGAAAATTAGGAAACATTTCACTACTTTAATAAGTTATTTGCTGAGCACTTACAAAGAATGAGACAACATTACATTGTTGCAAGAGAAACAGAAGTTACCAAGGACTTCAAGACACTGTGTCTAGGTATTTCAATATCGAACATAAGATACAAGAGTAAACACATAATTCTAAATTAGGGTAGGTGGTTGGGAGAGGCTGTTCTTTACTAGTCTCTTAAACTTCTGCACACACTCAGAATGAAACGATGTTCTAGTTTGCCTTTTATTGCTGTGAAGAAAAAAAAAATAAAACAAACAAAAGAAAACCAAAAAACCCATGACCAAATTCAACTTGAAGGTAGAGAGTTTAGTTTATAGTCCATCATTGAGAGAAGCCAGGGCAGGAACTCAACGCAGGAACTGAAGCAGAGCATGAAGGAACACTGCTTACTGGTTTAACTCCATGGCTTGCTCAGCTTGCTTTCATATTCCACCCAGGGTCATCTGCCTAGGTGAGGTGAGTCGGGTGGGGGGTGGGGGGGGGACAACAACCAGTAGGCTGAGTCCTCCCATATCAACTGTCAATCAAGAAAAATGTTCCATAGACTTTCATCAGTCAATCTGATGAAGGCATTTCATCAGATAAACCTTCAGTTGAAGTTTATCTTCCCAGATGAGTCTAGCTTTTGTCAAGTTGACAAAAATTGACCAGGACAAACAATGACCATTTCTTTATCTAAGTTTTCCTTCCAGGTTTGCTTCTGTAACAAACAGCTTTGGAAGTGAAGCAGACATCACAGTCTGGAGCAAAAGGCAGGTTTACCAACAGACTTAGAAGAAAGGATTTCTCTTACTGGGGAATGAGAGTTGGGCAGGGATTCCTTGTCTCAGCCTCTCCTATACTAGGCTAACAGGGGCCTATTGCCCACCTGGTTTTTACGTTATTGGAGATCTGTGTTCTCATGTCTTTCTGCTTGTATGATAAGCACTTCAGCCATTGAGCCATCTCCCCAGCCTGCTTTCAAAAGCTCCATATCACTTTTAGTTGGCAACAGAATGTTATCGATACTATCTCTTAAATGAAAAAAAAAAACAAAAACAAGATTATTATTTGAAATATCTAAACCAATCATTAGCTGGCCTAAACACCTCTGCTAATTTCTGTATTATTTAAAGATTTTGTAAAGGAACTTTTTATATTACTTCATTTATGTTCTGATATTATAAATACAACATCTCTCTTCCTTTTCTTAGCTTCAAACCCTCCCGAAAAGTCATGGGGTCTTTTATATTAATTGCTGTTATATGCATATGTGTGTGTGCATATAATAAAGCCTGCTGAATCTATAGACTGTGACTTGTACATATATTTTCAGAGTTGACAGTTTGGTATCAGATAACAATTGACATGATCATCCTTAGAGAAGAGTATTTCTAGAAAAGGATTTATTTTTACATCATACTGAAATGTATACTCCTACTTATTAAGATTTAGACTGCTATTAGTCAAAACTGCTCTCTTACACTAATTGTGGGAGTGGCTATTGGGTTACCTTGGCCAATGAGAGATCAATATTCACTAATGCTATGTTTCAAAAATATTACTTAGTCATTGTGGTGGTGTGAATAAGAATGGCCCCCATAGGCCCATATATTTGAATGCACAGTCAACAGGGAGTGGCACAATTTGACAAGATTAGGTGTGGCCTTGTTGGAAGAAGTGTGTCACTGGAGTGTGGTTTGAGGTTTCAAAAGCCCATGCTGGGCCCAGTCTCTGTGTCTGTCTGTCTGCCTGTCTCTTTCCCTCCCCCTCCCTCCTCCCCCTCCCCCTCCCTTTCCCTCTCTCTCTGCTTGTGCACTAGGATGCAGCTCTCAGCTACTGCTTCAGCACAATGTGCCTACCATGCCTGCTGCCATGCTTTCTGACAAGATGATAACAGACTAAACTTCCAAACCTGTAAGCAAATCCCCATTTAAATGGTTTCTTTTCTAAGAGTTACTTTGCTCATGTTGTCTCTTCACAGCAATAGAACCATGACTAAGACAGCCATCAATCAACTGAAGCAACACTTAAAAAAATTTAAGAAAAGCTGAAATAAAAGGTATAGAGAAGTGGTCCCACTGCTCTTGCAGAAGAACCAAGTTTGGGTCCCAGCAGCTACATGGCAGCTTAACTCCAGGACCGGGGGATCCTGGCCCCTCTTCTGGCCTTCATAGGTACCAGGCACACATGCAGTAAACTTTGCAGGCAATACTAATAAATATTTAAAAATAAACCTCCTTAAAAAGTAGACTTGAAAAATGTATAGTCAGAAGTTAATCTCATTTCCAGTTAACAATTATCCAGGTTTTGTTTCTGTATCCATATAAAAAGGCATAGAGAATACTGGGCAAGAGTCAAACATGGATAGAATTAGAAGATATCAGAAGATGGAATGACACCCATGCACAGGGTGTTATAATCTCTGGGGCTAAACTAGGCACAGGAAGAATGCAGCCATACTAAGAGGGTGGTGAGTGTGGGAAGCACTAGCTACAGCAGCTAAGCAAAAGAGAAAAGTCTGCAGAGCAGAAGAGAGTCCAGAGTCCATTCTAGAAGAATAAAGTGAAAGCAAAAATACAACACACCAGAACCTGTGGGGCACAATTTAAGCAGTTCTAAAGGGGACGGATGTCTATATCTATAAGTGGTTTCATCAAAAGAGCAGAGAAATATCAGTTAATTTCTTAGTGATATACCTACCATAAGGATGTAAGAATAAGCCAAAGCCCAAATCAGTAAGCAAACAAAATATTAAAGATAAACACAGAAATTAATGACATAAAAAACTATGCAAAAAACCAACACTAGGACTGAAGAGCTGGGCCATTGGTTAGGAGCATGTATTCTGCTTGCAGAGAACTCTGACTTCAACACTGCTATCAGGCAGCTCACAGCCACCTGCAACTCAGGCTTCTTATCTCTGTCAGTAACCATAGATACATAAGCATGCCACACAGAGGCACATACATACATACATACATACACACACACATTAACAAAAATAAATCTTACTTTAAAATATCAACAAAACAAACAGCTGATTCTTTGAAAAGACAAAAAATTGAAAAATCCTTAGCCAAACTAACACAATTAAAAGATCCAAATTAATAAAATTAGAGACAACTAAGAAGGCATACCTGGTATTAGTAAAATTCAAAAGATTATTAAGGCATACTTTGAAAGTTATATTCTAATAAATTATAAAAATCTAAAATTGCAGAAATAAAGTTATAATTTAATAAAATATAGAATAAAATTATAATCTAATAAATTGTAAATTCTAAAAAAAATGTAGAAATGAGAAAATTTCTAGACACATATGGCCTACCAAATTTAAGCCAAGATGAGAGTTATACATCTTGATCTGAAGACAGCACACGTGAATGCCACACTAGATGTAGCTTAAGCATGTAAGACCTAACCCCCACAGTGACATACTTCCTCCATTAAGGCCACTCCTAGTGCCTTTCCCTATGAGCCTATGGGGGCCATTTTCTTTCAAACCACTACAACATCCCTCAGTGATAGTCTATATCTTGTAATTAATTTCTTTCATTCCCCAAATTAGTTTTGGTAAGTGGTTTATCAGAGCAATAGAACTCTAACTAGGGAAATCTTGGTGTTCATTACAGATCCACTTACATTATTAATATATATGCCAGCAACCAACATACTGCTGAGAAATCAGGAAAGCAACCCCACTCACGGTGCTTTATAAATAAATAAATAAATAAATAAATAAATAAATAAATAAATAACCAAGGACTAATCCTAACCGAGAAACTACAATGTTAAAAATGTGAGCACTTAAGAAAGAAAGCAAAGATGGAAAGATGGCAATGCTAGTGGGTTAGTAGACTTGATATCACAATATTATCAAAAGGCATCTACAGGTTCAACAGTTTCCATTAAAATGCCAATGAGTTTTTCACAGAAACAGATTACAAAGAAAGAAAGAAACTAGAAGTAGCAAGGTCTTAGAACACCTGATTTAAAGTTATACTGAAAAACTATTGTTATACTGAAAAACCAGTGCCAAAATACTATGGCACTACTACAAAAACAAACCTGCAAATCGGTGGACGAGAACAGAGGAGTCAGCTTTTTTCCTATTGTTCTGATAAAATACTCTAAGGAGAGAAACTGAAGGGAAAGAGGTTTATTTTAGCTCACAGTTCAAGGTACCCATGGTCAAGGCAGCAGGAACTGGAGGCAGCTGGCCACTGTCCAAAGGAGAGAGGTGTGCATTCCACTCTAGGGCTCGGTTTGCTGTCTCCATCTAATACAGGGTCCCCACCTAGGAAGCAGCCCTTGCCCCAATTAAGGTAGTTTTTTTTTTCCCCCACCAGCATATCCAAAGACCTATCTCCCAGGAGATTCCAGAGTCTGCCCAGTTGACAACACAGTAAGAGATGGGGGTTGGGGAGAAGGGAGCGATTAGGAGGAGTAAATGAGAATTGAGGGGAAATAACAGGAGGGAGAGACAGATGGTGAAAATAGATGATACATTTAAAAGAACTTGCTTTAGAATACATGGACAACAAGGGAGGAAGAGGACGAGGAGAGGGAGGAGGACGGGGGCAGAGGAGACAACAAAATGGCTCAACAGGTAAAGGACCTTGCTGTACAAGTTTGGCAGCCGGATTTGATCTCCAGACCCCATGTAAAGGTAGATGGAAGGAAAGAATCAACAAAGTTGTCTTCTGGCTTTCACATGAATACCTTGGTATGTGCACCCACACACATCATGCCTGCATCATATATACGCACATGCACACATGCACACATACAATAATAATGTTCTTATTCCACCTCTGTGTGGGCTGTATGTTTCTATGTCTGCATGAATATGGGCACATAATATGGGGATCTGAAGTTGAGGCCAGGAATCTTCTTCAATTTCTCTTCCACTTTACTTTCCCTTTACTCCATCTGAGCTCCACCCAGTACCCACCCACACTTGTATGGCTGCACTTTAACCACTTGGACATCTCCTCAGCCCCCAAATAATAAGTTTCTAAAATTAACAAACAAATGTCAAATGCCAGATATGCAAGTTAAGAACTGTGTTTATTATTTAGTTACTTTCTGAATCCTAAGTATTTACTCTCTAAGATTTTGTTTCCTTATATGTAAAAAATGGCAGCCTTTAATAGCACATGCATTCATTTGTACAAGGTGTTTGCATGATAATTAAATGAAATATAAATATAAAAGACCTCATCCACCCTGGTTATATCAGCACACATCACTCACAGCTGGAAATCAAATTTCAAGTTCTAGGAAAAAAGAACCATATCTTCATATGCCATGCATGTCACTGCCACACCATTCAGTGCTTGTTAAATGTATTAGTCAGATGCAACGGTCTGCTTCTCATTGCAGCCACCCAGCCCAGTCCAGTGAATGTCCCACCAGGGTCCTGGACTCAGTTCTGTCCAGGAAGGTACACAGGTTCTCAACACTTACAAATCTGCCTTCCGCCATGTAGTTGGCTCACGGCCTAGGAAAGATCAGGCTGTCCTCTGTGCACTGACATCCTAAGACAAACACATCCACCTTCACTTACCCGGAAGTAGTCACTGCAGGCTGCTAGGACCGCCTTGTGAGCGTGGAATTTCTGTTCCTCGGCGATCAGGGTCACGTCGCAGAGAATGCCATCACTTCTTTGCTGATTCAGCGCCGCCAGGACCGTGTCATTGTGAGTTTCCGAGTGGCACAGCCTCTGGCCCGTCAGCATTTCTTGAATACTACAAAGGAGAGTAATGAAGCCCTGTTTATGCCTTTCACCGGCTCAGCTTCCTGGGGCTCTCTCACCCGTTGGGCTTTGGGGAGGCTACTTCTAGTGCCCTGTGAGTCTGACCTTCCTGTTCTCAATTTTGCCCTCTCTGTTTTTTGTTTCTTTGTTTTCCTTTACTCTAATTTGTTCCTCTGCCCTATCCTGGGACTTTTTCTCTTGGTAGCTCCCTGGGGTTTTTTATTTTGGTTTTGATTTTGCTAAGGTTTAACTTTGTGAAAGTCTACATGTGTCTGTGAACCTATGAGCCTGTTTCTGAGTTCCTATTTCTTCAGTGTGTGTGTGCAAACCTTGCTTTATGTGTTTAGGTGAGCATACATTCCCACGTGTGGCATCAAACACAGCATCAGTCAGAACTTGGGAAACCACCCACTTCACAACAAATGTCAGAAGACATTCATTTGGAATAAATGGGGCACAGTGGCATAGAGCTGCAATCTCAGCATTCAAGTAGTTGGGAAGCAGAAAATTTCAACACCAAACTTGGCTACATAGTAGAGGTCAACCTGAGCTACACGAGACCTATCTCTGTGGTGGGCAAGGTGTCCTTGTAAATGAAAAAGACTATTAAAAGTTAAAAGTCAAATATCCATTTCCAATGTCTAAGTAACCACTGTACTGGATATATGAGTAGACTATTTTTCTTTTTGCTTTGTGAGATTGCTAAACTCCTATGATGAAGCTTTACCACTTCATTTTCTTCCCCCATCCGAACCTATTTATCCTGTGTCCTTTCAAAAGTCCTACCTGACCTTCAAAGATTTTCTAAAATGAGACAGAAATGATGCCATGAACTCACAACACAAACTGAATTTATACATGTCTATGGACAATTCTAGCTTAGATCATCAAAAATCTCTCTACATTACTCCAAAACCTTACAAGTCCTGGGCTCTGACTAGTGAGCTACGTCATTACTAAATTGCAACCAGAGGATGACAAGGGTGTCTCGCCCTGTGTCCGAACAGTGAACTCCTTTGAAATCTGAGTAAGAATATCTAAGGATGCCTGAGCATGCCCGCTCCCTACCTGACATTTCTGTGCTCTGCTCAGTGCCAGTGTGAAAAAGTGCTATTCAGAGGAGACAAAGTCTTAGCCACACTGTTGCTTTATTTGACAGGGCTCTGCCTTACTTCTGCCAACTGGCTGGTGAATTAGAGTTAAATACAAATCTCTACCTTACAATTAGCCTAATTCTTCCTGGGAAAAGCCGGTGCACTCAGCAGGCTTTATCAAACATTTCATGCTGGGAAGCACCAAAGACCAAACTATGGAAAGAAAATAACTCCAGAGAAAGTGAGGCTACAGGAAGTTCTTGTGGGAAGGTGGAAGGATTATTTTCAGCAGAGTCTGAAAGGCTCACAGCCATTGAATATTCATCTGTGGCTCCCGTGGTAGGCAGGCTTTCAAAACCAGTAACTGAAAGTCACTTTCGGAAGCATAAATAGTTCTTTATACAATTTTCTATGTAACACCTAGAATGCAGATTAATTAGTATCATTAAGGAAAAGACACAAGAATTCCTTATCAGCAAGGGGGAACGCTAGGATAGCCTGAAAAAGCTTTTCTAAAGTGATGACATTTTCATAGTTAGCAATTACATTGCTTACAGTTTTTAGCCAATTATCCTACATGATATATAATTATTAATTAACAATTTAGTCTTCCTAGTAACCCTAAAAGAAGGTACCACTGGCACCTATGTTTTACAGATAAGATTACCAAAATTCTTGATCATGAATTAAAAAAAAGAAAAAAAAAACAATGTTAAGAACAAAATGGTATAACTCTTTTTTCCTGCTTTAATAGAAAAGTTATCTGTAAGAAAGGTCTGCAAAACTTATGCCCAAGGTGACAAAAGGTTCAAAAGCTCCTGTTGAGTTTATATTTATATCATACATAAGTAGACTTGAAATCAACCCTTTTGAGTAATATATGAAAGCACATTTTGCATGCAATAATCACAAAATTATGCAATCATGCTTCAAAGCTGTTTTCTTATGTACTAGGACTAACATTTTGAAACAGAAAATGAGTTTTAGTATTATAACTTTAGAAACTATCTTTTCTCCTCTTTTATGTCACCGTAAATGAATTTTGAAATTTCATTTGTAGTAGACTAAGAGAACATTAAAATACTTGCTTTAGCTGGAGAGATGGCTCAGGGTTTAAGAGCACAGGTTGCGTTTCCAAAGGTCCTGAGTTCAATTCCCAGCAACCACATGGTGGCTCACAACCGTCCATAATGAGGTCTGATGCCCTCTTCTGGTGTGTAGGCATACATGCAGGCAGAACATTTTATACATAATAAATAAATCTTTTTAAAAAATTTAAAAATTAAAAAAACACTTGCTTTAAATTCTTTTCCTATTTCCAAATCTAGTGCATAATCCACATCACTATTAAGCCTGAGCCAGTGTTTGCACTGAGATATCTGTTGGAAGTGAGTAACTCCTGGCGGGAAAAGAGCAACTGTGAACTGCAGCTTGGCAAAGACTGAAGGGCTGCGCTCTGGAACAATAGTGATGCTCCCTGCCTTCCCAGACTTAAGAGCTCAGCTTGGAAGAGTCACCCTTAAAGAACACCATAAGCTGGTATTTAAGACAACACTTGGCAGAAGAGCCTAAATATTTTAGAACCAATATGTTATGAGTTCTTAAAAAGCAAAAATAAATACTCTGGCATTTGGCAAGAATTCAAAGGCCCAGTAATCAACAAGTCTCAACACATCATCCTTGTATTCGCAAAGCAGTCTCCCACTTACCTCTCAGCTACAAAGCTGCAAAAGCCCTCACCTCTGCAAACCTGACAGCACACCTGTGCACAGGACAGCGAGAAGAGGTGAGGCTCACTTCACCTGGCTAATGATCGCAGACTGAGAACAGAAACCGAAGGCTACGGTGTATCAAGCAGACATTAAGGTGGGAGCAGACGGACACTTGTCACTAGCTCCCTCTGCCCTGAGAAGAAATGGCAAACCAGCATATTCACCTCCTAGGTCAGAGCAATGTCTTTTCACTACTGGGAATCAAACAAACAAAGGAAAAACTGCATCAAAAACTTTCCCCATAGCTGGGGAAAGACCTGAGAATGGCTCCACATTTTTCAGGGGAAATTCAGATTTGAGAAGATGCTTAAAACTGGGAAAATTCTTCCATGAAAAAATGGTATGGCTCAAAATCCACAGTTAGTACTGTCTTCTGTGGGAGCCCAAGATCTGCATTACTAAAACAGGTGTCACTAGCAACCTGGGGCTGCTGAACTCTCTCAGTAGGCTAGTGCAAGTTAAGGTGTGCTGTCAAAAATGATATGAAAAAAGGACTCAATATATCTCATTAATACTCTTATACTTAAGACATAAAGCTTAGGCTGTGACTTGGGACACACTGATTTATATGAAATACATCACAGAGATTAATCAGAGCTGTCTCTTCAGTCCTTATTTTAAATGTATCTACTTTAAACTAGACATGCTTCCTGTCATGACTCCATTTCCAAGTCCACCAGCTCACAGGCACCCTGCCAGGTTACTCCAGGCAAGCTGCCACTGTCCGAGAGCACCATTTCTGCATCTCACAGGACTGGCCTACCCAGGACTCTGGATCACAGTAGGAATCCCAGATTCCCTCAGCAGCTGATGGACATTAGTAATGCCAGGGAGTTAGCCCCAGACTGGTCACATACCAGCATCCAATAATGGGGAGATTCATTCATGAGGTCCCAGGGAATAGGACTAATCATGACTTTGAGCCAGTAACTTTCATTCTGGAACCAATCATGAAAAACGAGTAAATCAAATGCAGAGCACGCTTCTGACAGTGGCCTCCTGCTCATCCTGAATGTCTGCTTTAGCACAAATGGCTACTTTGAGTGCATAGAGTTAACTCTTCAATCCCAGAAATCCCAACAGCTCTTATTTTCATTTATTCACTTAACTGAAGTCAGAAAGTTCTTAAGATGTAAATTCTAATACAACTCTATACTTTTCTACTTTACATTTCAAATGTAAAAGTTCTGTAGATTTCTCTTTTAATGTTTACCTACCACTCAACAGGGTAAAGATATTTTTATACATTAATAGTAAAAGAATGCTACTTATTTATGTGGGCAGGCTTTTAACAGATTTGGTAATGGGATTAATTTTATTTTTATATAATATTTTATAAACTCTATAAAGTGGATGCTAAAAATAAACATAGCTATAATAACAAGCTTAGATTAAGACATTTTGCACAAGTAAGAAATATTAAGACTACGGAGAAAGAAGTTTACTTATACACCAACAGCTTTTTATATCCCTTCCCTAATTCCTACATATAAGAAACATTTATTCTGCCTTGATATTCTAGATGCTGGAAATAAAATACTGAATAAATAAAGTGTGGTAACGGCCATCACAGCATATTCAGTGTATCAGGACAGTGGCACACCAAGTAAGTACTCTCAGCTTCCCAAAGGAGAACTAGCTAAGGTGCAGATGGATGAGTTACCACCCTGAGACAAAGAAGAGAAGATGTACGCAGGAAAAGAGGACGGCAAGCTTTGGCCTGTGTCAGCAAGGAGCACAGACAGACTGACACACTCTTCTACAGAAATCAGTGGCTGAAACTGGGGGTACAAAGGAACTGAGTAACCGCAGCTGAGGTGATGACTCACGTAGGATGTGTGGGCCAGGGCAACCAAGAGCCATGGCAAGTCTCAGAAAAGCTCAACTGGATTGCAGTCCCAAGAGCACTTAGGGAGACTGGGCCAGACTGGGGCAGCTTGGGACCACGGCAGTAGCTGAGGCCTCTCTGAGCCCTGCCCTGAAACATCAGGACAATGCTTCAGAGAGGTGAACAGATTTGAAAGCTACTCATGGGGAAAAGTTAGGAGTCTCGGTGACAGGTTAGATATAGATATGGATGGGAAGGGGGGCGTCTCATGGAGATGCTCCTATTTCAGGTTTATAAAACTTGATGTCCCAACAGTAGGGCAACTGGAAAAGAAGAAAATAATAAACTCATTTTGGGATATGTTAAATTTGAGTTGTCTTAAAGACTTTTCTTTCTAGGGGCAGATGTCAAAAGCACAGCTTGATTCATGGGTCTGAAGCTCAAAACTCAGCCTCGGCTAAGGAGAGAAACAGAACTCAGGTTTCTCAGAGAGAAACCGACAGAGCCCAGCTGTCCCAAGAGCACAGTAAAAGCTGCTTGCATGGAAAAGGCCCCGAAAGCACAGAAGCAAGTCATGGCTTGCTTTGCTTCTTAAGGGGCAGGAAATAGGAACCCCAGAAACAGCTGTAAGACTCTGGGCATCTGGGGGCTTGTTTGATGTAAAGACTTTTATGAACTGATCTGCACTGGACAGCATAGATTATTCAGTTCATCTGAATGAAAATTCTCACAGGCAAATGCCACAAAAACAACTGAAATGGAAAAAAATTAAAGGTTGGGCAAAAGTTTCAGAATTTAAGCCTGTTAAGAAGAGAACACAGCAATAAAATGACTCCTAACAACCATTCTGCTAACTCACAGACCAGCCAGCTATCATCAAAGGAGCCTCCTCCTGCTGCAGCAGACGGAAACTAATACAGAGATTCACAGCCAGACAATGTGCGTAAAGCCAGGCACCACTTGGTCCTAAATGATTTGCCTCCATCAAACCCCTCCTCTCAGATCTCAGGAAAGCCCACCGAAGAGGAGATGGAAAGATTGTAAGAGCCAGAGAGCATGCAGGGATATCAAGGAAGTAAGGCTTTCTAGACACCCAATCCAGCAGAACCAAGGAACATCTGAACTCACAGAGATCACGGCAGCATGCATAGAGTCTGCACTTATCTGTGCTAGGTGAGGGCCCAGTGGTAAGACGAGAAGTGGACAAAAGTGCTCACCCCTGATCCAGAAACTACCTCAAGTTGATAATTGCCATTAATGACAACTTAGTTTTCCCCAACAGAATGTCACTGGGGATACAAACCACTCCTAAGGCCAGGTCCCATGGCTAGCAGCAATAGCTGGTCAACATAAAAAGAACTCAATAGCATCTATGGAGATACAGTCACGAAGGCAAATAACAGCCCTAGTGAAAAAGGTAAACCTGCAAGCTGGGAAATGAATCCACAGCAGGAGGAATCTCAGACATGAAGTGACTAGTGGGGATAACAAGATCCATGCTATGGCTGCGGTCTAATGTGGCTGGCTGGAAGAAAACGTTCTCTGGAGAAAAGCAGGCTGAGGATCCCAGGGCCTGGAATCTGGGCAGCTCTTCCATAAAAGGTCTGTGCTGAGGAGGAAGACACAACAGCATTCATGGTCTTGTTGCAACAGTTCCAAAAGGCATAATGGAAGCCCGAGAGGAGGGGGGCCAGGGCTGTGGGCGGGAGCAGGGAAGGAGATGACTCCACAGTGGAAGACAGGGCAGAAGGATGGGAGCTGATTACCATAAATTGCAGGCTTAGGGTAAGAAATCACTTGGAGAACACACAGATTCTGGTACCAAGGAACAAACTGTCTGACGTCGTACCATATAAATACCATAGTCCACGTGTATCATTTTGGCAGGGTACCAGATCTAGCATAGGGCTTCTCGGCCTTGGAATTAACTGCATTCTGAGACAGGTTAAACCACCTTAAGAAACCTTGCTCTGAGGACCAGTCTTAAACACTGTAAGATGTTTAGCACAATATGTAGCTAAAATCAACCGATCCCTGATGATAAGAAATACTGCTGGCCCTTGAACACCATTCCCTAATTCTCCACTGAGAATTGCTGACTGCAACAAACTCACAAGAGGCATAAAGCAGTGCTAGACCTGCTCTGGCAATGCCACCGACTCTGAACTGATTTTGGAACTAGCCATCTCTAATAGCTGCAGACAGCTCTATTTAATAGAAATATCTAATTCCTCACACTCTACAGCTATTCCTCAGTTCTATTACCTCTCTTCTTATTTCTTCTAGAGACCTTTGGACTGCTTCCTCAGAAACTGATGGGGACCGGCCTCCAGGCAGAATGGCCGCCACTTACTTTCCCTCTGGCTGCCTCTCAGACTTTAGACTGTGGAGCTCCCTCCCGCCTCGGTGCACCGCCCAGCTCAGCTCATCCTTGGGACCTCAGGCCTGCTTCTTTCCTGGGTTTGCACTGCACTTTACCATCAGAACGGTTTTCATCACGGCATTTGCATTGCTGGTGGTGTAGCTGTTTCTATGATAGAATACCCAGTTTATGAAGGAATAAATCAAATTTTGTATCAGTCATAGCTGGTACTTTACATCAAGTTGAATGTTTGCCTCAGCAAATACTTATCAAATAAATATATATTCAAAAAAGGTAGCAGGAACTTCTGAATCCTCCCCAAAGGGATTGCATTAAAGGGGTCAATATTCAGAGGCAGCATAGTTTTCTACAAATTTTTATCATGTACCTTTATAGTGATTTGCCTTTTTCTCAAAGGGTTACCATCCAAAATAAGAAAGAAAAAAAACAAAAAACAAAAAACAAAAACAAAAAGCAGTATCAGCCAAAGACTCATGAGGCTTTTCTAAGTTTGATCAAGAGGTCTTAGTGGTTCATCCTTTTTCCAAATACCAAAATCACAAAAATCATGACTGTTATGTTTATTCAGTCAAATCGTGCTCAGTTCGAGCCTTGTGCTCAGTGCTCTGTGCTCAGTTCTCTATGCTCAGTGCTCTGTATTTAGTGTTCTCTGCTCTGTGCTCAGTGCTCTATGCTCCGTGCTCTGCTCAGTACTCTGTATTTAGTGTTCTGTGCTCTGTGCTCAGTGCTTTGTGCTCAGTGCTCTATGCTCAGTCTCTGTGCTCAGTTCTCGGTGCTCAGTGCTCACTGCTCTGTGCTCAGTGCTCTATGCTGTGCTCAATGCTCTGTGCTCAGTGCTCACTGTTCACTGCTTTGTGCTCAGTACTGCGTTGTTCCTGGGTTCAGCTCGCCATACTGAAAAGGGCTTCTCATTCAGTGTGTACCTGAGGCAGTGTTCAGACGGCATCCTCAAGCTGGGTCGTCAGAGTCAGGCTTAGAAGGTTTCAGAAGAATCCGCAAGCATTCCAGCTGCATTAAAGAGTATAAGAAAGGAAGGAAAAGTGAGAAAAATGCAAAGAGTATTCTAGAAGCTCATGACACCAGTAGCACAGAACACCATGGAGGAGCCAGTAGGAATTGAACACTGACATTTAACAGCCCCTTCCCACTTTCCTAGACATGCTCTTGATATTTTTAAACTTTCAGATTTTTGACCTTTTTAGAGAGTTGAGTATAGAAAGTATTTGAGATTTGATAATAGCTGACTAAAGATAGAAAGAAAAAACATCCAATAGTCACGGGGAACAATTAAGATCTTACGAACTACACCTGCAGTGATCGGAACCACAGACACTATCCATGGAAATTTCCGTTTCCTTCCAAGTGTGATTAGTGGAATCAGTTTAAACCAAGTACCTACTGGGTATGTACACACAGAAGGATGATGCTTCTCTAATCAAGCACTCATTGACGAAGCCACACACAGAGAGGAGGAAAATGGGGAGGAAATGACAACTGGATCCTCACAGCAGCTCCAGGGTTAGCATAAGAGAGCAGGTGTGCTCGGCAGAATTGAAGTTCCTGGCCTGTGTGCACTTCCCATCCGTCCCTGCTACCCACCCTTTGCCTTGGCTTTTAATGAGTGAAGCAACTCTAAACAGAAAAATAAATTATTTGAACAATCTGGGACCTGGTCCATGACTGCATTTACAACTCTCCTTAGAGAGTCTAGCTCACATTTTGTAATACACCCAATTGCCAAAATTAATTATAATTTGGATAAGCTGAGTAGGCTTCCTTCTGTCTCAATTTTATTTTGAAAGGGAGCAATAATAGGGTAAAAATGCTTATTTACAAAAGGGATATATTACACTGTGCTTCTGGTTTGCATAATAAAATATCTGTAATCTGATAAAATGTAGCATTTATTATATTATAAAGAAACCTGCAATTGGTATGATTTTGAAATACTTAATGAAATTACCATCTGGTTAGGTATTCGATTATTACTGCATATTGGGTTGTTTCAAACATTCAGCCCATACAACTTCACCTAGTAGTCCTTTTCTTTTTAATTATTACAAGTAGGATATTCTTTCACTTATTTCTAGTGTAAGTTCTGACAAAAACTAAAATGAGCATCATTCTCACCTGCTCCATCATGGGTGAGCTGCACAGACGGTTAGAATAATTCAAGCCACATTGCTTAATTAGCTGAGAGACTTGCTTAGCAACCCATTATTGCTACAGTTCCTCTCACAGTGTGCTTTGTAGGCTCTATGGTATGATATCAAACACAAACAGAGACAAACACTTGAGCTTTGAAATGGGAAAGGGTATTTATTACAGGTGGGTTAAAAAAAATCTTACTCTTTTTGAAAATCTTAGGTTACTAATCCAGCAAATTGAGAAAAGAATCTTAAAGGTTAGAACAGTTCACCATTAAGGTATTATATCTAATCTGATACATTTCAAACAGTATGTGATAGAAAAATCATAAAGTGAGCTCAGTTCCCTGCTAGCAGTGCTCATGGCAGGTCAGCAAGGTAAATTAGTGTTTCTCCAAACTTATCTAAGGATGGCCTTCTCATCCTGCATAGTTTAATTTGATGAATTAAAATAGCATTTAAAGGTGAGTCAAGATGAATTAAGAATGTGCCACCATAGAAAAGTTTTCTTACTATTTACTATTATTTTTCTACATTTTGATATCCTGTGGAGGATATCAGAATTTTCCACTACAAAATATACCTCTTCTGCACACAGAGCTAACAATTGTTAAGAAGCAGCAGATGCAGAATATAGTTTAAGAATGACCTGTCTTATCTCTTTTCAAATGAAATTTCCAACCAGAGACTAATTTGTCACAGCTCCTTGGTAAGCAGATGTTAAATTTCTTTAATCCCTACAAAAATGAGTTGTGCAGTGATCATCTGTTGATGCAGTGTTTTTCTTTTACATCTTGCTAATGTACCTAACATGTCAAATACTAATCCTTTTTGTTATCATCTTAATCCATAATAGTTTGAAAGGAGAAAAAAATCTGAGAGGAAGATCTTGAGGGTTCTTTTGACCACTGCCAAATTACTTGTGATAATGTCAAAACTAAGAAAACAGTTCTGCTGTTTTATTTTTTAAGGAATAGTGTGTATTTAATAAGACACATTTTTAAATCTATTTTTGATCTGAGGTTACTCCATGGATGCTGGACCCATGGATACAGAGGACTAACTAAAACGATGCAAATTGAGCATAATGAAATCAGGTTTCAGAGGACTGTATAGAGTCCACATTTTCAACCATACCTAGCACCAAAAATGGTGCATATTCCAGGACACAGTTATCTTAAGGTGCTGAAGAGCCTCAAGGCAGAAGAGTCAAGGTTAAGTTAAGGTTAGCTGGTTTTTATGTCAACTTGGCACAGGCTAAAGTCATTTGAGAAAAATTAGGTCTGTGGTGACACCAGAAATCACGTGGAAGCCCATAATCCATGCTCCCACTGTCCATATAGAGCAAATGAGCTACTTTCACAGTGATATCAATGACTGCAGATGCACAGTTGAGAAAGAGGGATATGTCAACCCCTATCACCACTCAATCTCAGCCCACTCCCCCAAGTAGTAAGAGCCTAGACAGGAAGCCATCAGAGAGAACTCTTTAAAACTGTGATAGGATGCTAGGGTGTCACCCTCCACGATAGATGGCTTCCAGCAAGGATGCAGGAGAAGAAGGACTCAGCTCCATTTAGGGGGTGAGCTAATGAGAGTTTGACCACACCCCAGTGCGTATATAAATAACACTGTCATATTGCCATCACTCTACTCTGTGATTAAAACCATATTGTTGTTCCACCCATAGGGCTGCAGACCCCTTCAGCTCCTTGTACTTTCTCAAGCTCCCCCATTGGGGGCCCTGTGTTCCATCCTATAGATAACTGTGAGCATCCACTTCTGTATTTGCCAGGCACTGGCAAAGCCTAGATGGCCTAGTCAGCCATCATTGGGAAGAGAGGCCCCTTGGTCTAGCAAACTTTATATGCCCCAGTACAGGGGAACACCAGGACCAAGAAGTGGGAGTGGGTGGGTAGGGGAGCAGGGCGAGGGGAGGGTATAGGGGACTTTTGGGATAGCATTTGAAATGTAAATGAAGAAGATATCTAATAAAAAATTTTTTAAAAAGCAACATTGGAAAAAAAACAAAAACCAGTCTGACCTCTAGCCATTGCTGTCAAGCTCCCCAGTTTGCTTCAAGTTACTGTGGCTCGGAGGCTATGACCACATTGCCTTCAGGTCTATAACAAACCATGCTCTACTCAGATAAAGCTGGGTCATGGATGGCTGAGAAACTTCTGACACAGATGTCTCTTGAGATAGCTCCCTCTCCACTATTGACCCATTAGAACATCTGGCTCTCATTTTTGCTTTCCTAATCAGCACTCATTTTTCTGTGAGAAGCTAAAACATCCCAATGTCCACAGAAATTCCCTCCAGGAAGGTTCTTAGGTTTCTACACATGCACATGCTTGCTCCATGAGAGCCTACTCCTTTTCAGATTATTTAATAATTATAAGGATTCGAACAAGAGAATTGTCAATAATGTCAAATCCCAACTCTGCCGTATGGCTAAAGCACAGGCTACCTCTTAACACTCCATTTCTAAGGCTGAGCTGTGTTCCTGTATCATGTCTTAATAATGAAAAATGTTGTGTTCTCATCAGGCCTTCTACCAAGCTTCTGCCTATCAGAGAAAACCCCACCAATTTATCACATATGACAACAAGGATATGAACCTGCACTAAGATTCTGACCTTTGTGCATGACATATCCATTACTACCTCAAAATCAAAGAAGTATAATTACCTGCATTCAAAGGGGCCTCACAATACCCGGCTTAACAACATTCTCTTGTAGAGGTATGTAAGGGTTATCCAACCCTCACTTGACATTACAGACACCCCCTGTCCCCAGCTTTGCAGCCTCTGTGGCACATGACCTTGGAAGGCAGTACGGTCTAGGAGGTGGAAGATTACCTAAGTGAAGTAGTGACCATGAGTGGAAGCACACGAAGGCAGGCCTTCATTAACTTAGCTGCAGAAGTCACCAATGTGCCTATAAATGACTCCAATAAACACCGGTTCATCCAGCGAGATATATCTGAGTTCTGGGAAGCATTGGGAGAGGGAAAAGTATTTGATAAAAATACATTCTATATACAACAATTTTAAGTAAATGTTTGTCAGGAGCCATCTAGGAAAGGCTAAAGGCAGATAAGTAAAGTTTCTGGAGACAGCCCACCACTTTGCATGGCTGTGATGAGCAAATTCTGAATTGCAGGGCGTTCAGAGACTCCATCCCAACAGTGTCACTATTACATAGCCTAACAATTCCTGGGCATTAGCCCACCCTATTGGGCAGATTTTCTGCAGATTAACAAAGATGTACTATCATATAGTGATGCTATGTAGACAATTTGATGATTACATAATTCCTGATGATGGTTTTATAGAAGTCCTAAATTTATACAAGTAATTTCCAGCCATCTGAAAAGCTGCAAATAGAGTTAGGCTAAACCTTCATGTGCCATGCACTAATTACACTAGGATAAGAAAGCAGGCTTGGAACAAATTTACAATCGAGGGATGCATTCCTTCTAGGATAGCTGTGAGACCACTATCTGGTAAGTAAACTGGTAAATAAACTAGGAATGGACAGTTTATTGTAGGTACAAGAACAGAAAAGAAAATATTGATTGGTTTATCTATTCAAAACTTCTAAACTAATGAGACACATGCAGATGATACCTCTCTACAAAGCCATGCTAACTTGTGACATAAAATGTATTGCTTTAAATTTATAACGAACTTATGGAGCTAGCAACAGATAGTGAACTTTTAGTCAGGTACTGGTCTTAATGGAAGCACATGTACACACTTCTGCTATAACTCCTTATCAATTTGTAACTTGAATTAGTATCTTAACCTTCCTGTGAACTTATGGGGAAAAGGGTGCTTGGAAAACAATGTGACCAGTTATCCTGAGAAAGTATAAGACCTAAGAATCACAGTAAAAGAAAGGGTTTTTCTTTCTCTCAGCAGTAAAGGTTGGAGCTACTTTTTCATCCAGAATGACTGAGCTTTTTCTGCATTGCTGATTGCTCATTGGAGCTTGCTTGTTAGAGCTTTTGCTCCATCTGCCAAATGTATATATGTAGGTATAGCTGTGTATGTAAATATGCATGAACACTTGTGGAGTTGATGAGAGTTGACTGGCCCCAACCAGAGTGGGGTATGTGTGCATGTGTAAAGAATTGTTTTCTCTTCTTTTCTTCTCTGTCAGGTTCACAATGAGTTTCAAGTCTCTTGCCTGGTCAATGAGAGGCATTAGAGCTAGAGAAAAAAGCCTGATAACCATACTTTTTTCCCCCTAATCCCTGTTACTAACAGAGGAGTTTATTAACAGAAACCAGCAGTGTTTAGCCATAGAATAGGAAGAAGCCAGTGCTTATTAAAGCACAAATAGTAAGATTATAAGGCCAGGGATCGTCAGTCTTCAGCTTTGGTCCAGCTCTGTGTTCCACCTTAGTACCAAACAAACCACCAAAGTCAGAGCCAGCCTCCTGCAAATTTTATATATAGGAAATAAAAATAAAGCACAACAAAAGTGTCTTCTAGAGAAAAGTCATTTCCATCCAGTTTAGGGTTTTTGGGCACCATCTTCTTGTTTCATAGAGAACAGTAGCAGTGGTCAGAAGCATCAGACACATCTGCAGAAATCTAAGTGATGATAATTATGGTACAAGACTGTTTAGAAAACAGACCAGGCAAAGCAAAGACAAAGAGATGAAGGCCAGGGTATGTGAGTGCTTGCCTCCTATTGTCGACGGCTACGATGTCTTAGTTACTATTCTATTGCTGTGAAGAGACACAACAAGCATGGCGACTCTTATAAAAGAAAGCATTTGCTGGAGGCTGGCTAAGAGTTTCAGAGGCCTATCAATCTATTTACCATCAAGGCAGGAAGTGTGGCAGCCTGCTGGCAGGCAGGTATGGCACTGAGGAGGTAACTGAGAGCTTTACAATCTGATTCTCAGACACCAGGTGGGGGTAGGACTGAGCCTAAAAGCCCACTTCCAGTGACACACCTCCTCCAACAAAGCCACACCTCATAAACTTTCCCAAGTAGTTTACCAATTGGGGCATATCCATACAAATATATGAGTATATGGGGGTTATATTCATTCAAACTACCACAAATGATATAGTAATCAACATTCAAACCATGAATGCCCTCCCACTTCAAAAAATTCAAAACTGTGCTATATGGATAAAACCTGCTTCCTAAGTATAGGTTGTATATCCTCCTAAGGAATAGCTAATCTTAGGAGTCAGGAAAGTTTCTCATAATAGCTATAGTGTTGTAGAGAAATCACAGCAACTACATTATTTTGTTCCGTGAGCCAAGAGACCAATGATGATGCTATTCTAACTTGAATATGTATACTGCTTGGGTATTAGAGACACATAAATCAATATTCGCAAAGAACACTAGGAATGTTCTAGATTATTATTATTAATTATTATTAGACTGGTCATGGTGACATATGACTTAAATCCCAGCACTCAGGAGGCACAGGCAGGTAGATCTGTATGAATGTAAATGAGGCTTACTTCTGATTCTTTATGCTATGCATATATTGATGCTGCTTTTGTTTTTGTAGTCTCTGTGGTCTGAATGTTTCAAAATGCAACTGTCTGTGTCTTATATTTATATATAAATAACAGTTCTAAAAGTATAAATTATGAATTATAAAGTCAAAGAAACAAACTATTAACAAAAGTACAGTATGATTTCATTTTGTTACAAGAGGGAACTATGTTGTCTGGAAACTAGACATTTATAACTAACACAATCATGCTTATCTCTGAGGAAATACAAAGTGGTTTATTCATCTTGACATTGTGTGGTGGTTTAAATGTGCTTGGCCCAGGGAGTCACACTATTAGGAGGTGTGACCTTGTAGGAGTAGGCATGGCCTTGTTGGAAGAAGTGTGTAATTGTGGGGGTGGGCTTTAAGACCCTCCTCCTAGCTTCCTGGAAATCAGCCTTCTCCTATTTGCCTTTAGAACTAGATGTAGAACTCTCTGCTCCTTCTCTAACACTAATGTGTACACAGCTATTATTGGTGTGACAAAACAGTTGAGTAGAAAGGACATGGACAAGGAATAAGATAAAAGCTGCCATTTTAAAGAATATGACTTCAGAAGAACCTATTATTTTGTGAAATTTTCATCATATCCATGCAGTCTCTCAGACGCTGTATAGATTAAAGATTTAAGCTACAGAAATTAAAAATATCTTGTAAAACTTTTGTGTTTTAGATTGTAAAAATATCCTAGACATGAGATGTTGTTGAGGTGCATGATGTCCTCCTTAGAGGACATTACTTGATCAAATAAATAGTCATTTTCTGGAAGATGGTGCCCATTAAAGCATTGAAGAAGCAACACAGTTTGAGAGTGTAATTAGGAAATGTCTGTTTGAAACAAATTTATATCCATGCCTTCAAAGATAAACACATTCTCCACCTTTCCATCCAAGTTCTAGGCATCAGTCCAGTAGCAAAATAAAAGGAACTTAAGGATGCAAGAACACTGCCAAGTTGGAGGAGTACTTCTTACATGCTTGCTCCTGGCTTCCTTACAGAAGAAAACGGAAGTGTACACTAGCACACCCTCAGCTCCATAGATGAACTGAATGCTAGATAATAAAATAGCACAAACTAAAATTTCCTCAAAACTGGTATACTGGCTAGTTTTCTGTCAACATGGGAAAGGTACACTCATTTGGGAAAAAGGGAACCTCATCTAAGAAAATCCCCCCACCAGACGTAGCTACGAACAAGGCTGTAGAACATTTTCTTCATTGATGACTGGTATGGTAAACCTGGGCTCACTGTGTGTGTGTGTGTGTGTGTGTGTGTGTGTGTGTGTGTGTGTGTGTGTGTGTGTGTGTGTTTGTATGTGTGTGTGCACAACTTTTCTGAGATCTGTTCTCATTCAGTAGCTCTGGTTGGCCTAGAAGTCACTATATTGAATGAACACAGATCCACCTGCCTATGCCTCTGGATTACTGAAATTGAAGATATATATTACTGTGTTAAGAAGAAGAAGAAGAAGAAGAAGAAGAAGAAGAAGAAGAAGAAGAAGAAGAAGAAGAAGAAGAAGAAGAAGAAGAAGAAGAAGAAGAAGAATACACATATCACAAGCCACAATAAAGAAGGCTATGTGAAGACATATAGAGATTAGAATAATGCAGCCATAAACCCAGAGTCTTTTCAAAATCAAAAGCAGAGGTTAACTGGTTGCAAGTACAAACAAGCAGCAATGTAACAGGAGATGGTGTAGCCTTGCCAAGACCATGATTTCCATCTTGTACTACACAGTACTAGGAAAGAAAAGCCGCTGTCCTGTTTAAAGTCACTCAGTTTTGGCTGTATAGCAACAGCAGTGTGTTGGCCTCATTCTTAGGGCTCAAAGAGAGGAGACTAGGGGTCAAGGACAAAGAAAAGATTTTCAGCTGCCTCCTCACTTGAAGTCCAGGCCATATCCCTTCATTTTTTCTAAAAACAATTCTATGGGAGGCCAAGGATGCACCTGTCTTTTCTATTAGTATACCAAATATTGGATTTAGGACTTGTAAAAAAATTCAATGACTTAACATTCTTTTTTTCTAAGTATGGTCACATTCATGGGTAAAGGGTTAAGAGTTAAACATACCTTTGAGGGAGACATAGTTTAACTCCTTATAGTACCTAAAGGCAAAAGACCTGAACTAAAAGAATTCATATGAAACTCTCTGTATTAGCCAGTGCTCACAAGAGCATTGCAAACAAACAGTCCCTACATTCTTAATAAGTACAAAAGGTAATATTTATTAATTGGAGATATGACATGCTAGCCATGAGAATATAAAGCTATACAGGGCTCTTCTCCATGAGTCTTCTTTTGGAGTTAGATTTGAGATGAAAACATAGTTATGAATTAGGACACATTTATGGATGAAATTATCATCTGTCCTGATTCTAAAGTACTAATCTTGAGTAATTCAGAATGTAATTTTATATGGAAATGGAATCATTGCTGATATAATCAAGTATATGTGGTAAGATGGCTATTCTTGTCGACTTCACTATATCTGGAATTAACTAAAATTCAAATGACTAGGAACACCTGTGAGGGTTTGTTTTATAATTAAATCATTTGAAGTGGGAAGGCACACTACTAATCCAGATGGGAGGGTAAACATTTAACTCCAGATCATTTGAGGTGGGAGACTCTACTTTTAATTTGGACCACACTTTCTGTTGGCAGCCTACATAAAGGACATGGAAGAAGGAAGCTTGCTCTCTCTTTGCTTGTTCTTGCCCTTGCTAGCAAGTCTATTCTTCTTTGGGATTCCAGCATTTGCTCAAGACAAGCTCAGACATCCAGCCTTATGGATTGAACAACTATTGGATTCTTGAACCTTCCTTTCAAAGGCAGCCATTGTTGAATTAGGTGGACCACAGCCTATAAATCATTCTAATAATTTCCCTTCCTATATATTTATGTAGAGAGAATCACTCTATAAGATCTGTTATTCTGATGAACCCTGACTAACACACAAGGTTATCAAGATGGTCTCTGCATTGGTTAGTTTTGTATGGTAACTTGCCACAATCTAGAATCACCTGAGAAAAAAGCCTCAATTGAGGAATTACCTAGATCACGTTGACCTGTGGATATAGGTTATATGTGTGTGGGTGAATTTCTTTATTGTTAGTTGGTATAAGAAGGTCCACCCTACTGTAGGAAACAACACTCCTTGGGCAGTTGGTCCTAGACTATATGAGAGAAAAGTTGAGCATAATCAAGCCTACCTGTGAGTCAGCCACCCAACAGCATCCTCCATGAATGGTTCCTGCTGTAAACTGCTTGGCTATGAAGTGAGTTTCTTGATCAGAAGTATTGCTGTGTAGACTAGCATGCAGGACTGCCTTCAAGTTTCTCCCTTGAGTTCCTGCCTTGACTTCCCTGATAGATTGTGATCGTGAATTGTAAGCTGAATTAACTCTTTCCTTCCCTAAGTTGCTTTTGGTTAGAGTATTTTATCACAACAACATGAATGAAACTAGAACAGGCCACAATTTACTGTGAGCAATGTCTTTATAAAAGGGGTGAATTGATCTGGAGATGTACACATAGAGGGAAGACAATGGAAAAAGAGACTCACCCAAAATGCAAAATCCACAGCCAAGGAGTAGGCTTAGGCATCCCTTCATAGCCCTCAGTGAGATACAGTATTGTTACTTTGGAACTTTTGCCCCTGTGGTGATGTGAATGAGAATGGACCCACTGACTCATAAAGTTGAATGCTGAGTCACCATGGAGAGGAACTGTTTGAGAGAAGGATTGAAGTGTGGTGCAGTTGGAAGAAGTGTATTATTTAGGGTTGGAGTTTGAGGTTTCAAAAGCCCATTCCGAATCCAGTTTGTGTCTCCTTTTTTTCTCACTGAACATGGATCAAGAAGTGGCTTTCAGCTCCTGCTCCATTGCCATGCCTGCAGCCATGCTCCTGCTGTGATAATAATGGATTAAACCTCTAAAATTGTAGATGGTTCCTTTTATAAGTGTTGCCTTGGTCATGGTATCTCTTCACAGTGATAGAATGGGGACTAAGACAGAAGTTGGTACCAGAAGTGGGGTGTTGCTGTGACAGTCCTGGCTATGCTGTTTGTTGGAGGAATACAGCAAAAACTTTGGAACTTTGGACTAGAAAAAGAAGTTAGTGGGCAATGTTTGCATAAGAATGGTCTCTATAGGTTCATCTGTTTATATGCTTAGCCATTAGGTAGTAGGAACTGTTTGAAAGGATTAGAAGTAGTTGGAATGGGTGTGGCCCTTTTAGAAGTTTGTCACTGTGAGTGGGCTTTAATGTTTCAAAGCCCGTGCAGTGCATACCCCTCCCAAATATCTCTCTCTCTCTCTCTCTCTCTCTCTCTCTCTCTCTCTCTCTTTCTCTCTCTCTCTCCCTACTCCCCACCCCACTTGCTTCCTTGCCTTCCTGCATGCAGATCAGGAGGTAGAGCTCTCAGCTGCTTCAACAGCATCATGCTTGCTGCCATGCTCCCTGCCATGATGATAATGGACTAATCTCTGAAACTGTAAGCAAGCCGTGCATTAAACGCTTTCCTTATAAGAGTTGGTTGTGGTTTCTCTTCACATCAGTAGAACAGTAACTGCACTTTTAACTGCTCCCTTCATCACTCAGACCTTTCTAGTCCTCCTCTTGTGACTTGGTATCTAGTAACCATCCTACACATATCTCCAATGTAACTTCTCTGCTTTCTCCTACATGTTCCAATAGCACCTATACCACACTCAACAGCACAATCACCATTCTTTATAATTCCAGGCTGGGGGAAGGATCTTTTATACTACTTCAGCCTCCTTTTACTAATAAGCCAGCCCCTGCCAGTCAGGGCTTCAGTGGAGTGACCTCTCATTTTGGACAGCCACAGTTTTGGCACCTGTCCCAATCATACCCATTGCTTCCCATGTATATTATTTGGTGATGTTGTTTACATGGACCAGATCCACATCTATATGTTCACTATTCTGAACTATTCCTCAGGCACTACTACTATTATTGTCAAAAAAAATTCCCAAAGCAAAAAGAATAAAAATACAATGTATTTCCATCTTTAATGGAAAGCATCAGATCTTAATGAGAGATGATCTGCAGACTGAACCATAATGCTTCCACTTACACTGTAAAATTTATTAGTTAAATGAATAAAGTGCTATACTACATATACAGAATTTCTTCAAGGATAAAACACTGAGCCATCCCAGTACATGTACTTGGAGACCTTTTGAATCAAATGAAAATCTGCTGTGTGAGTATCTCTCCCAGCTGTGTGAGTGCACCCCTCTTCAGTTTAGACTTTAATTTTTAGCTCCATCATGTTCTATGAATAGAAACTCAAAATGCTTGGATCAGTTACACCGTCTTGTCAAAATAACCTAACCTGCAATTATAACATCCTGAGGTGCTTCTCTCAAATATTCCAAGAAAACTTTTATTAAAGAATTTTGTACAGCTCTGATGCCGATTAAAACTAAACTGAATGACCCCCTCTAAATCTTTACAGATGGCAAAATGTAGGTCTTATGCACTTTATTAGTAGATATATAAATTATTTTTTCTTTTTTATTTTTTTTAGACAACTCTTTATCTTGCTGGTATTATTGTAAGTATCAAAAATACTTAGACGCAGATTTTGTATGGTTTCTTTGTGGAAACGAACTGAAGGTGGTTGTGAAACGAAGACCTAGAATTTAGCATGTGAGTGTGTAGCAATTGTTCAAGTGCATAAGCCTCAGCAGACTGACCTTCACTGTGATTAAAATCAGAGTACTCAGTTATTGCAAATTCTTGATTTGAGGTATTAAATTTTCTAAGCTTACAGGGCAATTAATAGTCACAAAATACAAAAAGCTTTTACAATGAATCCTTCCTTTTTTTAAATTAGATATTTTCTTTATTTACATTTCCTAGTCCCGCCTTCCCCTCCCCCTGCTCCCCAACCCACCCACTCCCATTCCTGGTCCTGGCATTTCCCTATACTGGGGCATAGAACCTTCACGGGACCTAGCTACAATACAGAATGTACTTCATAAATGTAATTATTTTAATGCATTAAAATCTCTGTATAAAACAGTTCTTAGTCAGGCAGTACAAGACCATTTCCACTGATCATGGAAAACCTTCTAAGAGAAAATATATGGCGTAGAAATCCCAAACTTCCGATGAATACGGTCCCAATACAAATTTAAAATAGAGAGGTTGTTTTAATGATGGATTTTAAAACTCACTCATCAAAGATTTATTAAGTGTTTAATATGTTTCTAGTATCCACTGAACAAGCTATAATTAGACACTCAAGAAAAATAAAACAATGCCTTCCCTTTAAGAGCTTTCAAACTACCAGATAAGGTAGGCCATTCACATTGGCAGTTATCCTAAGAGCATAAGACAGCTGGCATTTTCTTCACTGTACAAGTTTTTCTCATTTCAAATTTTCTAAGATTAGAACGGCACCTTGAAATCATTCATTAACTTGTCCCACCTCTCCACTTTGAGAAGCTGAAGCATGGCTTGCATCTACATTACAACAGGAAATGCTCTTGTTCACAGGAGTGGTTGGCACTTGTGCTTCCCATTTAATCCTTAGAACAACCTATCACTGTATAAATTAATAGAGATTTGGCAGGGAGGGAGCAGGAGCTCGGCAAACTGAGATGCTGAAGGTTGCAGGCTTATGATGCCCATGTGAAAGGAATTCATCCACTACAGTGCTGAGCAAAGGTTAACTCCAGAGGCACTGAAGGGTTCAGGGAAAGAAGATGGTGTCCCATGTAAGGACAGCACACTCTTAAATAAGAGACCTGCATTACAACTCTGTAAAGTGAAGATCCTGTACAACCTGGAGGCATGTTACAGTATCCTCACAAAAACAATGGTACCCGGTTGTTTCTGTGACCTTCATGGAGTCACTCAATTTCTCGAAATGCCACTTACCAAAGAGTAAAAAATGGTAAATAAAGGGAAGTCAATGTAATTGTTCTAGTTTAAAATGCCCAGTTAAGCATCCATTCATTAAAATATTTATACTGATTGTGACACACATTCTGAATCTGGTAATATTGAATTAAAACAAATGTTTCTTCATCTTTGTCTTGAGTAAATTACAGCACAGATGCTAGAATAAAGACATTTTACAACAATGAACATACAATTTCAATTAATGCAAGAAATAAAAGCCATACAAATTACTGAAACTGGGCACATAATAAATGACTTAGCAAAACCATGAAAAAATGAGTTCCAACTTGGCAACAGGGATGCAAAGAAAAAAAAAACTCCAATTTCTATCAATGAAAAAAAATATGTATGACACAGGACTTGAAGACAATAGCATGAGATTCATGCTGACGACTGAAATGTTTGTGCCCACTGAAAATGTACAGATCAAATCCTACGTGCTGATGATCTGGAGAGATTCTTCTGGGAAGCTATTATACAGTATGACACATGGTTCAAAACAAGTCATAGACACCAGAAGGTCCTGTTTCCTACATAGCTCTTGCCTTCTCTGGCTTTCTATTTCATAGTTGGCCAGAGAGAGGTGTTCAGACCTCATCTTGTTTGTCACCCAAGTATAGGGAGTGACAAAGCAGGATGGCCTTCCTGTGCTCATGCACTGAGTTTGTTCTGCTCAGTATGCCCTGTTTTTTCAGTAACATATCATTATGGTTATGCATGCTTTGTCATGCTTATAGAATGAATGATTCATAAAGCCCTGGAGGAAAGACTTCACCAGCCTTCTGGATGAGAGCTCCTACAGAACCACACTGCCAGAGAGCACAGAGAAGCAGATTTGCCCCTCCCACACCTCAACCTGTGCAACCTTCATCTGTAGCCTCTGTCATATCTTTTATAATGAACTAATACGTGCCAGTGTTTCTGTGAGCCCTGGGAGCCACTGAGCAAATGATTTCAATTCAATGAAGAGGTTGTGGGACCCTAATTCATAGTGGGTTCTTCAGAACCACAGGCTGCTTTTGCTAAAAATCATTGACTTCTCACCTGGGCCTACTAGGTAACTGGAGGTTAAATCAAAGGCCAGCATCTCTGCCTTCATTTCTATCTTTATTCTTTGCTTTGGCAGAAGTACAAAATGAAGTTATTATCCTTAACCTCTTCCCTTGAGTCACCTTGGATTCTAAGAATAGCAAGTTATTTGTTCTTCCTAACATGACCAATATGCATTGCATGCCTTTCTCTGCTTTTTACCATTACCCTTCTTTCCCTCTCTACCTTTTCTCTGTATGTGTATGTGCACGCGCATGCACATGTGTCCATGTAGAGGCCAGAAATCAACTTTAGATGTCCCTTCTCAAGTGCTGTCCATTTTCTTTGTGAGATGGTCTCTTGCTGGCCTGGGGCTTGCAGATTGAGTTAGGCTGTCTAACAAGCAAGTGCCAGTGATCCACCTGCCTCAACCTCCCCAAAGATGGATTATAAGCATGCTCTACCATGCCAAGCTTGTGTGTGTGTGTGTGTGTGTGTGTGTGTGTGTGGTTTTGGGGGAATCAGGCTCAGTTCCTCATACTTCTTTGGCTATCACCACAGCCATGCTTGATATTTAATTGGTATGTTCAGGGAGGATTACCAAGCCTAGTTTGTTGCGGTTAGCACGGCCCAGGTTGTTGTCCAAAAATTTGAGTAATTGGACTTGTGATTAACATCTAAAGTGGGACCAGGGAGAAGTTTTATGACAAAGCCCCAGACTTTTGGAATTTGACATTATCTCCAGGTAGATCGGGTAAGAAGTGAATTAGAGGGTACTAATCGACATCTGCTACTGTTGATTGCTTGCTTTATCATGAGGAGGAATCCGAATAACTGCTAGAGTCATCAAAGCCTTGTGTTTGGCTTTGGTGAAGGAGCAGAGGAAAACAGACAGCAGCAGGGATCAGGTAGCAAGTTTGTCCTATTTAGGAGGTTAACTGGGTTGAGGGGTTATGCTCTCTTGACGAGATTAATGCTCCCACAGAAACAGGCAGGAGACTGGCTTGATCTTCTCAACACAAAACCCCACCATGGCCTGGAGAGGTGGGCACAAAGTCCTACCCCTAGCTAAGGAACTACAGGCAATTGATATTGATAGCTGCTGGGAAAGGCAGAGTCAGTTTTCATTAAGGGTGTGGCCTCTGGCACATAGACAGAGCTTCAGTGGACAGGTCCAAAACTATAAAAATTAAACTTGATGAGTTTTAACTCGAGGAAAAAAAAGACAGAAAGTTAGATTGGTGTTGTAGACATATCGGTTGGGACTCCACAACTCTGTATTTTGATTGGTTGTGACTTTCGGTAGGTTCTCTTCCAATACTTATCACATCTCTAGCCTTGGGTAGTTGGCTAGGATTCCAGTATCAGGCCTGATGTCTCTTTCATTAGGTGGGTCTTAAGTCCAACTAGACAGCTGGTGGTTAGTATCAAGGTAATCACGCCAGAGCTGCACCCTTAAGGTTACTGAGCCATGTTGCTCAGGGATCATTACAGATGAAGAGACAGAAAGGCTGCAATAATCAGAGGAACAAGGAGTTCACTGTCTTGTTTTATCGCCTAAAATTTGTCAGAGAAGCTACACCCATGAAATCTCACTAATATGATTGTCTAAACATCACCTGGCCAAAGACCACACAAATAGATACATTAATGTGTATGGGAGAAAGAGCACAAGGCCTTATCCCTAAACAAAGAACTATAGGCAGCTTACAAATGTGAGAATGGAAAAAAAAGTCTTCCCCAGGAAGAGCACCCAATTGGTTATTTAATGTCAAATGGTCAGTTGTCAAAACATGCATATAAGTTATAATGGACTGAGCAAGTTGTTATATATATATATATATATATATATATATATATATATATATATATACACACACACACACATATATTAGCAAACACATGTATGTTATTATCACACTCACACACAAACATATCTGTACACCTCTCACCCCTATTCACTAGTCTTAGATACACTAGACTTAGACTGTATTGACTACATCAGGTTTTCTAAGTTTCTCTAGGTCTCTGGTTTAGCTTAGAAGTTGCACTTGTCTGAAGGCAACTCACATGAATGCTTTTCTTTTCTGCATGAGTTTCAATTTTCTGACCATTTTTCCAGTTACTTCTGGAAAAGAGGTTTTCAGGAGGTTAACTGGGTCAAGGGGTCAGTGTGTGTGTATGTGTGTGTATAGAACAACAGTTAAAGAAAATGAGGCCAAGAATTGAGGAAAAAAAGTAAAAGTAAGGGGAATACATGGGATGACTTGGAGAAAGAAAAGGAAAGGGGAAATGTAATCATATATATATATATATATATATATATATATATATACATACACACACACACACACACACACATATATATATTTCTCTGCTATCTACCATGTGAAGATACAAAATGACCTCCATCTGCATGCCAGGAGCGGGCACTCACCAGCTCCAGATTTGCCAGCATTTAATTTTAGGACTTCTCAGCCTACAGAGCTGTGAGATATAAATATTTGTGTCTAAGCAACTCAGTCTGTGATAATTTGTTACTGCAGCCAAAACTGGCTGGGATAGTTGAGATAAAAGAAGGAGGGGGAAATGTGTTTTAGAAAGACTCCCTAGAGACCCTTTGTCCCCTTGCCTGCACTGTGACTCTCATCTGCCTCACTCCAGTGACATGCACGATATTTGCTTGCACAAGAGAATGAACAACCTGTTTCTAGACTGTGGGATGGGATGTAGACATAATGGAGGATGCATGCATCACAAGAAACACTGAGGGAACAGGGAAAGCTTCTACAGGCCTTGTGGAGACTATAAGCTCTCACGTCCCACCCAGTGTGGAACTGAGCATTGAGGTTACTTAAGGGGTTAAATGAACAAGACACATAACCCTCAGCTACTGAAAACACAGGTTACCAAACACACAGTTCACTGTGATCGCTTTACATGACAACCCTGGGTTAACAACTTCTCTCCCTGCCCCACCCTTCACCCCATCTCCACATCTCTGTGTGGTTAGAACAACTTTCTTGTCTACCAATTATGAATGAATGTCCAAAGATATTTAACACACACACACACACACACACACACACACACACACAAAAGAGTCATTAAAGAAACAGAAAAAACATGTTGAAAGTATAAAGAAAATTAAACATTTCTTTTCTGCCTGGAGCAAAGCTTGGTGGCAGAACTCTTGGCTTCAGTTGCCAATGGTCCAAAACAAGTAAATAACCAATGTAGTCATACAGCCAAATCAATTTAAAGAACAATTAATCTGTTTCACTCATGCCAAGTACACAATTATCTCTTCAAGCACTGTTTTCCAGGAAATTACTAGAGGATACTTTTCCATCTAAACAAGAGGATATTCTGGGGAGAAAAAAAAAACAGAACACCTGATTTAGGAAAGCAGAAATTGAACAGAAGAAGGACAGAGGCGATCCCTCAGTGGCTTGAAAAGAATACCCAATAGCAAACCTATGAAGAACACCATACAAGAGCATTTTAAGGATGCCCAGAGGACTTCTTCCAGAAGTAACTGGAAAAACTGGTCAAGAAATTGAAAATCATAAAGGCAGGGAAGAAAAGTATTCATGTGAGATTACAAACAGACCCAGAGAAACTTAGAAAACAGAATGCACAAATCCCTTCTGGTCGGCAGACAGCACTAAGGTCCCTAGAGGACAATCCACAAAATCTTAGGACCACCAGTGAGTGGAACACAACTTCGGTTTCATTCCAATCACACAGGACCTGAGACAGCATTAAAGAAGCAGAAAACCCTGCCTGACCAGGGTCACAAATCCCTTACAGTCAGCGCCAGCACCGGGTCACCTGGACATGGAGTCAGTGGACACCCCCAAGGTCCCTAGAGGACAGCTTCTGAAGCAGACCCCGTTTTGGGCTCCAGACATCCCATCTGGGCACCTTCAATGCCAGAGGAGAGTTGTCCACCCTGCCCAGGAGGGCTTTGCCAGAGCACCTGGGGGAGTCATCTTGGTACCCAGATCCCTCTGAGACTAGTCTGCTCAGGTGAGAGTGTGAACTATAGAAGCTAACAGCTTCTGGGACAGGCCCTGTTTCAGACCTTCATCTTCTGCCAGGAGGCAGGTCTGAACACCAGATATCTGTGCACTTTCCCTGCAAGAGGAGAGCTTGTCTGCACAGAGTGCTCTGACAACTAAAACTCAGGAGAGATCTAGTTTCCAAGGTCTGCTGATAGAGGCTAACAGAATCACTAGAGGAACAAGCTCTAACCACAGACAACTATAACAACTAACTCCAGAGATTACCAGGTGGCGAAAGGCAAACATAAGAATCTTACTAACAGAAACCAAGACCACTATCCATTATCAGAATGCAGGACTCCCACCTCGCCCAGTCCTGTGCACCCCAACACACCCGAAAAGCTAGACCCAGATTTAAAAGCATATCTCATGATGATGGTAGAGGACATCAAGAAGGACTTTAATAACTCACTTAAAGAAATACAGGAGAACACTGCTAAAGAGTTACAAGTCCTTAAAGAAAAACAGGAAAACACAAGCAAACAGGTAGAAGTCCTTAAAGAAACAGGAAAACACATCCAAACAGGTGATGGAATTGAACAAAACCATTCTAGACCTAAAAGGGAAGTAGACACAATAAAAAAAAAACCGAAAGTGAGGCAACGCTAGAGATAGAAACCCTAGGAAAGAAATATGGAACCATAGATGCAAGCATCATCAACAGAATACAAGAGATGGAAGAGAGAATCTCAGGTGCAGAAGATTCCATAGAGAACATCAGCACAACAATCAAAGAAAATGCAAAAAGCAAAAAGATCCTAACTCAAAACATCCAGGAAATCCAGGACACAATGAGAAGACCAAACCTACAGATAAGAGGAGGAGATGAGAATGAAGATTTTCAACTTAAAGGACCAGCAAATATCTTCCACAAAATTATAGAAGAAAACTTCCCAAACCTAAAGAAAGATATGCCCATGAACATACAAGAAGCCTACAGAACTCCAAATAGACTGGACCAGAAAAGAAATTCCTCCTGACACATAATAATCAGAACAAAAAATGCACTAAATAAAGATAGAATATTAAAATGAGTAAGGGTAAAAGGTCAAGTAACATATAAATCAGGCCTATCAGAATTACACCAGATGTTTCACCAGAAACTATGAAAACCAAAAGATCCTGGACATATGTTATACAGACACTAAGAGCACACAAATGCCAGCCCAGGCTATTATACCCAGCCAAAATTTCAATTACAATAGAGGAAGAAATCAAAGAATTCCATGACAAAACCAAATTTATAAATTATTTTTCAACGAATCCAGCCCTTCAAAGGATAAGAAAAACAACAACAACAACAACAACAACAACAACAACAACAAAACCAGGACAGTAAGCAAGCCATAGAAAAGGCAAGAGAGTAATTCTTCACAAACCTAAAAGACGACAGCCACAAGAACAGAATGCCAACTCTAACAACAAGAATAACAGGAAGCAACAATTACTTTTCTTTAACATCTCTTAATATCAATGGACTCAATTCCCCAATTAAAAAACATAGACTAACAGACTCGCTACAAAAAAAGGACTCAACATTTTGCTGCTTAGAGGAAACCCATCTCAGTGAAAAAGACAGACACTACCTCAGAATGAAAGGCTGGAAAAAAGTTTCCAAGGAAATGGTCTGAAAAACAAGCTGGAGTAGCCATTCTAATATCGAATAAAATCGACTTCCAATCCAAAGTTATCAAAAAAGACAAGGAGGGACACTTCATACTCACCAAAGGTAAAATCTTCCAAGGGGAACTCTCAATTCTGAATATCTATGCTCCAAATGCAAGGGCAGCCACATTCATTAAAGACACTTTAGTAAAGCTCAAAGCACACATTGCACTTCACACAATAATAGTGGGAGACTTCAACACACCAGTTTCATCAATGGACAGATCATGGAAACAGAAACTAAACAGGGACACAGTGAAACTAACAGAAGTTATGAAACAAATGGATTTAACAGATATCTACAGAACATTTTATCCTAAAACAAAAGGATATACCTTCTTCTCAGCACCTCATGGTACCTTCTCCAAAATTGACCATATAATTGGTTCCAAAACTGGCTTCAACAGATACAAAAATATTGAAATTGTCCCATGCATCCTATCAGACCACCATGGACTAAGGCTGACCTTCAATAACAACATAAATAATAGAAAGCCAACATTTACGTGGAAACTGAACAACACTCTTCTCAATGATACCTTGATCAAGGAAGGACTAAATAAAGAAATTTTAGGACTTTTTAGAGTTTAATGAAAATAAAGCCAAAACATACCCAAACTTATGGAACACAATGAAAGCATTTCTAAGAGGAAAACTCATAGCTCTGAGTGCCTGCAAAAAGAAACTAGAGAGAGCACACACTAGCAGCTTGACAACACATCTAAAAGCTGTAGAACAAAAGGAAACCAATTCACCCAAGAGGAGTAGACAGCACGAAATGATCAAACTCGGGGGCAAAATCAACCACGTGGAAACAAGAATTATTCAAAGAATCAACCAAAGGAAGAGCTGGTTCTTTGAGAAAATCAACAAGATAGATAAACCCTTATCCAGATTCACTAGAGGGCACAGGGACAGCATCCTAATTAACAAAATCAGAAATGAAAAGGGAGATATAACAACAGATCCTGAAGAAATCCAAAACACCATCAGATCCTTCCACAAAAGGCTATACTCAACAAAACTGGAAAACCTGGATGAAATGGACAAGTTTCTAGACAGATACCAGGTTCCAAAGTTAAATCAGAATGAGGTTAATGATCTAAACAGTCCTATATCCCCTAAAGGAATAAAAGCAGTCATTAATAGTCTCCCAACCAAAAAAAGCACAGGACCAGATGGGTTTAGTGGAGAGTTCTAGCAGACCTTCAAAGAAGATCTAATTCCAATTCTTCACAAACTATTTCACAAAATAGAAGCAGAAGGTACTCTACCCAATTCATTATATGGAGCCATAATTACTCTGATACCTAAACCACAGAAAGACCCAACAAAGATAGAGAACTTCAGACCAATTTCCCTTATGAATATTGATGCAAAAATAATCAATAAAATTCTCTCTAACAGAATCCAAGAACACATCAAAACAATCATCCATCCTGACCAAGTAGGTTTCATTCCAGGGATGCAGGGATGGTTTAATATACGGAAATCCATCAACGTAATCCACTATATAAACAAACTTAAAGACAAATACCACATGATCATCTCTTTAGATGCAGAGAAAGCATTTGACAAAATCCAACACCTTTTCATGATAAAAGTCTTGGAAACATCAGGAATTCAAGACCCATACCTAAACATGATAAAAGCAATCTACAGCAAACCAGTATCCAACATCAAAGTAAATGGTGAGAAGCTGGAAGCAATCCCACTAAAATCAGGGATTAGACAAGGCTGCCCACTTTATCCCTACCTATTCAACATAGTATTTGTAGTCTTAGCTAGAGCAATTCGACAACAAAAGGAGATCAAGGGGATACAAATTGGAAAGGAAGAAGTCAAAATATCACTTTTTGCAGATGATATGATAGTATATATAAGTGACCCTAAAAATTCCACCAGAGAACTCCTAAACCTGATAAATAGCTTCAGTGAAGTAGCTGGATATAAAATTAACTCAAACAAGTCAATGGCCTTTCTCTACACAGAGGATAAACAGGCTGAGAAAGAAATTAGAGAAACAACACCCTTCACAATAGTCACAAATAATATAAAATACCTTGGCACGACTCTAACTAAGGAAGTGAAAGATCTGTATGACAAGAACTTCAAGTCTCTGAAGAAAGAAATTAAAGAAGATCTCAGAAGATGGAACAACAATGGTTTGTGCTGCAAAATCGAGAATCGACAAATGGGACCTCATAAAATTACAAAGCTTCTGTAAGTCAATAGAAACTGTCAATAAGACAAAATGGCCACCAACAGATTGGGAAAGGGTCTTTCCTATCCTAAATCAGATAGGGGACTAATATCCAATATATATAACAAACTCAAGAAGGAGGACTCCAGAAAATCAAATAACCCCATTAAAAAATGGGGCTCAGAGCTAAACAGAATTCTCACCCAAGGAATACCGAATGGCAGAGAAGCACCTGAAAAAATGTTCAACATCCTTAATCATCGGGGAAATGCAAATCAAAACAACCCTGAGATTCCACTCACACCAGTCAGAATGGCTAAGATCAAAAATTCAGGTGACAGCAGATTCTGGCGAGGATGAAAGAGGAACACTCCTCCATTGTTGGTGGGATTGCAAGCTTGTACAACCACTCTGGAAATCAGTCTGGCGATTCCTCAGAAAATTGGACATAGCACTACTGGAGGATCCCGCAATACCTCTCCTGGGCATATATCCAGAAGATGTTCCAACCGGTAAGAAGGACACATGCTCCACTATGTTCATAGCAGCCTTATTTATAATAGTCAGAAGCTGGAAAGAACCCAGAGTCCCTCAATAGAGGAATGGTTACAGAAAATGTGGTACATTTACACACTGGAGTACTACTCAGCTATTAAAAAAGAATGAATTTATGAAATTCCTAGGCAAATGGATGGAACTGGAGGGCATCATCCTGAGTGAGATAACCCAATCACAAAGGAACTCACACAATATGTACTCACTGATAAGTGGATATTAGCCCAGAAACTTAGAATACCCAAGATACAAGATACAATTTGCAAAACACATGAAACTCAAGAACAATGAAGACCACTGTGTGGTCACTTTGCCCCTTCTTAGAATTGTGAACAAAACTCCCATTGATGGAGTTATAGAGACAAAGTTTAGAGATGAGACGAAAGGATGGACCATCTAGAGACTGCTATACCCGGGATTCCATCCCATAATCAGCCTCCAAATGCTGACACCATTGCATACACTAGCAAGATTTTGCTGAAAGGACCCAGATATAGCTGTCTCTTGTGAGACTATGCCGGGGCCTAGCAAACACAGAAGTGGATGCTCACAGTCAGCTATTGGAGGGATCACAGGGTCCCCAGTGGAGGAGCTAGAGAAAATACCTAAGGAGCTAAAGGGGTCTTCAACCCTATAGGTGGAATAACAATATGACCTAACCAGTACCCCTCGGAGCTCGTGTCTCTAGCTGCATATGTATCAGAAGATGGACTAGTAGGCCATCAGTGGAAAGAGAGGCCCCTTGGTCTTGCAAACTTTATATGCCTCAGTACGGGGAAACGCCAGGGCCAAGAAGTGGGAGTGGGTGGGTAGGGGAGTGGGGCAGAGGGTATGGGGAATTTTGAGATAGCACTGGAAATGTAAATGAAGAAAATAACGAATAAAAATAAATAAATAAATAAAAATAAAACAGGATTCAACAGATACAGCATTTCATCTAAGTTCAGTGAGTAGGGCTGTGGGGTGTGCAAACGTCTAATGGATTCATACGTTACAGTTTGTATTCCATCATAGAAAAATCTATAGACTCATCACAAAGAAATCAAAAGCATATAACCGGCACCATAAGCATGTTACTGGGAACAGCAATGTAAATATCCAAAGAAGCAGGAGACAGAACCAAGCATAGCCATTTCCTACACGTTTTAGTTTTCTGCATAAAGAGAATTATCTGCCTCTTGAAATCATGTGAACATAATTACGTCAAAAATAAAACTAAGTTAATGTGCTAACAGTTCTCAAACTCTACTGAATTATAATTCATGCAATTCACAAGATACACAACTAAATGCGATAATCCAAAGAACACGATGTTTCTGGAACACATATTAAATATTATCTTGATGATAATGAGATTACAGCAATGATCATGAACCAGAAGTTATCATTCCCTTTTGGGAATGAGAGAGGCCCACACTTTTAAATTAACCTATGTTTTCTTCCTAATCCTGTCTTGCATGGCTAGGTAGTAAGTGCAAGGATTAAGGTCTCGGAAGGCACTGGTGGAGAACTCAGTCCTAGTATCCCCATACTTCTCTGGCGCCTACTCAAGGAGAGCGAGGACTTGCCACAAAAACAACATAACAAGCTTTCTTCCTGCTACTGTTCCAGATGATGCTGAATAGTTTCTGACACTAGTGACATCTTAGCCCAAGTTCTTGTGAGTGAAGTCAATGGTGATGTGTCAGGCAGACCCATGCTCTTTCCTCTGCCTTAACCCAATCTGACCTCCCTATTTTCTTCAAGCTTCTGAAATCTCCTGTATATACAAGCAGAGCCTGTCTACGTCTGACTCTGTCCCTTTTTCTAGTATTAATTAAAGTTATAAAATGCATTTTAAATTTAATTAGAAATTTTATTTTGTGATTATAATGGATCACAGTAATTTTTTTACTTTAAAAATTTATTGAAAATAATTATTCTCAGACAATATATTTGGATCACAATTTCCCTTCCCCCGACTCTTCCTACATCCTCCTCACACACCCAACTCCATGCCTCCTTTCTCTCTTTAGAAAACAAAACGACAAATCAGAGTAAAAATAAATAAATAAACCCACAAAATTGGAAAGCAAAATACAAGCAAAAGTCCAATAAGATTATTTTTAAAAAGCACAAACAAAGGAATATGGGACCAAAAAAAAATCTATAAAGCACCACTGAGCTCACTGTTGTTGGCCATCTGCTGCTGGGCACAGGGCCTACCCTTAAGTGTGGTTTAAAAACCCAGTGAAGCTCCGTTGGAGAAAACCAATGAACACATGAATATCAATAGGAGATAGCATCCTGATTAGGGATGCTATCTTTATCAGCTTTTTCACTCACTATAATATATTGGATTGCTTATCACTTTCTCTGATTGACGCTTCAGGACTGATCTGAGCTGTCACCTGCTTGAGACAGCCTAAGGAAGCACAGGGCCGGAAGCCAGAGTCCTCTAGGCTTATATAGTTTTCAGCTTGGGTGGTAAACTGGACTACTTTATATCCTAGTCTACCTGACAAGGGTTATGAAATCCATGTGAAAATATTTTAGTCATAAACATTGTACTCCTAAAACGGTGACTAGGGAGTGACTTACCGAGAAGTCTAGATTCAGAGACCAAGCCTTTATTTAGGAATTTGACTAAGATACTGTCACACTCAATTGCTTATTAGTACCTTTTTCATGGCTTCCAAAAAGAACCAGAGAAAAGCAATGTCAGGAAGAGTAGACTCATTGTGACTCACAGTTCAGGAGTACAGTCCTTCCTTCATTGCGGGGCACTCGAGGGGGTAGGAGCTTCAGACAGTTGGTCACACTGTGTCCACAGTCAAGAAACAGAGAGAGCTGAATGCTGGGTCTCAGCTTGTTTCCTAAGTGCTAGATCACAGGCTATGGGATGGTGCTTCCCCAGTTCATGGGGCACTTCCTACCTTAATTAACTCAACCTACAAAGTCCCTCACTGATATCTGGTTTGTCTCCAAAACAAGAATAGATCCTGTGAAACAGGTGGTTAATATCAATCACCCATCACAGTTGAGTGTGACTGCTTTCACACTGCAGAGTTGAACAGTGGTTGGAGACCATCTGGCCCAGAGACACTAAGATACTATTTGATCCTTTATTGCAAAAGTTGCAAAACCTTGATCTAAGCCACACAAAAAATCTTCCTGCTTTTCCTGATCTAATTGTCCATCTTGGGGTGTTCCTAACATTAATGGTTGGTGGAGAAGACAGTATTAACCTATCTAATCACTGATGTTGGCATACACCTCATGTCATAAGCAGGCTAATTCTACCAGGCAAAAATACTTGCTTTCCTGTAAAAGATAGGACTTGGCTGCATACCTGCATACCAAATCGCTGTAAGTAGCCATGTGCCACCCACACATTCATTCATTCATTCACTCATTCATGTCCACACTAACTCATTCACTCCTTCAGCACTTAAATGATACTACGTGTCATGAATGCATATTGTGGAGTAAGATTTAAAATTTTCTGTAAAGGAAGTGTCTAGCTTTTTATTTTATTAACATGGCAACTGATAAAAGGTGTCATTTAAACTATAATTTTCCCTTTAATAAAAAAGATGTAAGGCAGAAGAAAGGACGTGGGCATGAGGTTGAATTCCTTTAGCTGGGTTGAGCTACACGTTAAATGGCATTGTAACTAAATTTCCAGGGCACCGCTCCATGCCGCTTAGTCTCCTGCATGAGTTTGGTTCCTAGAAGGCTTACCAATAGATGCAATGTGCATAAATGAGTTTTACCACAAATGCAGGAATTCCATACACCATTCGATGCATGTTCTCTCTCAGAGAAAAGGTACCCTCAATCCTTTATAAAATATGTATATAAGTTTAATAACCTCAGAAAGCTAAACACAGAAACCCTGCTTCATTTTTACTTTAAAAGTAATACAATTTTACTTAAGGGCCAGGCCTTGAAACCTAGAGCCCCTGACCCAAGAAGAGCAGGACAGAAAATTTAGAGAGAGAGAGAGAGAGAGAGGTGGCCCCTGAAGATTCAGGGCCTCTGGGGAATCTTTCCTGTACCACGAAGGCATGTGTTGCAGGTGTTGTTATTTTTTTTTTCTTTTTTTTCCAGTATAAATTTCAATTAAAAAAAAAAACAAAATTTAAAAATAAACCCCTAAATTCCTGATTTTGACAAAAATATCTCAGTACCAAGACTGTTTTTCTTTTTAAAATAAGTGAATGGCAACATGAAGTACTTTGAATGTAATGTGTACTTGAAATGTTAAAATAAAAATTTTAGTTACCAAAAGTATTTCCTTTCAGGAACAAATTTTAAAGTCAATATATTGAATTCTGAAAATCAGCAGCAAAATGTTTGTGGTGGTTTGTATGAGAATGATCACCATACTATGTTCATGTATTTTAATGCTTGGTACCTAGTTAGTAGAACTGTTTAAGAAGGATTAGGAGGCGTGGCCTTATTGAGGGTGGTGCATCACTGGGAGTAGGCTTTAGTTTCAAAACCCCACATCAGGCTCTCAGTCTTTTTGTCTCTGGCCCTACCCCACCCTGCTTCCTGCTTGTAGATTAGATGTGAGCTCTCAGCTACTGCCTGCTTAGAGCCATATTAATGGACTACACTCTGAAGCGGTAAGCAAGCTCCAGTGAAATGTTTTCTTTTATAAATTGACTTGGTGTCTCTTCACCACAATAGAAAGTAACTTAAATACTAGTTGCACACTGAATTTCTTTTCCTCCATTCTTTGAGAAATATTCAAACTTAGGGGAAAATAAAAATTGTAAAAATTATACTTTCTGAATCACAATAGCAACTGCACTAGGATTTTTTTTTTCTTTTTCCTTTTTTCTTTTCCTATATCCAGGATTGAGCCCAGGCGCTCAAGGGAACTCGCCAGGTACTCACTCTGTAACTAAAACTATTCCCAGTCCTGTTCTGACTTTTTATTTGGGGGCGAGGACTTACTAAGTTATCCAGTCTGGCTTTGAAGCTGAGCATCTTCCTGCTTCGGAAGCTTCAATTACAATGCCAAAGTCATTAGTCTCAGGAGAAGGCTCTGAAGAGAGCATCTCATGAAATTAAGTGAAAGATGCCATTAACAAATCCTGTAACTCCACCATGATGATTTATTCAGACAAGTAGAAAATTATTTTTAAAAGAAAAGTAAAATTACCAAATAGTAATTCAGTCAACAATATAAATGGACCCAACGACCCCGAATCCGAGTGAACCAGGAAGAACAGGGATAGAGGGCTATAAAGGATACCGGAGAGAATGAGAGGAGACTAATGACCTAGAGTGATGGAGACAGGACTTTTGGTGAAGTGAACTACAAGGGCTTTTAGGAATATTCATCTATTGAAAATATCTACCCACTAATGTGCTTAATTCCACCAAGGACATGCATACAGTTTAAAACAGCAGAGATTGTCTACATTCTCCTAGCTTACACCCTCTGAGGATAAAACAGCACAGAGACAGATGGTAAAATAGTGGATAGCAGTGGATGCTTGCAAAGAGGTAAAAAAAAAAGCATAATGAGATACAGCAATCCAATGGATACTCAGTATTAGTAGTCAGGGAGGGCGCTGAAGAAATAAAGCTTGAAAATATCAATTATGCAAATACCAAACTACTACATATTCCCAAGTTAGAGACAAGAAAGTTTTCCACACAATGTCTCTTGAGTTGAGAAATGTTTTCAATTGCATGGCTTTTTTACATGAGATAGAAGAGGAGGAGCAAGAGAGTGGTGTCTGTTTTTATGGATCAGTCAATAGGCTAGGGTGAGCTTCACAGATGGGATAATGCTCGCAGAGGAGTGTGCAGGCATCTGGGGATAAAGGCCTGTTATCCTCATGTTTAATATTTGTTTTACAAAGAAGTAGCATTCTTCCCTCATCATTCTAAATTTTCCTGGTGAACAAGTCTATAACCAAGATATTTTTATACTTTGTTATAGTCTGTACATAAGACCGTTGAATACTGTTAGTAAAAACAAATTCATCATGTTTTTACAGGAAGGAACCCACTCAAAGAATGTCTGTGTAACTATAGCTATGCGACAGGAAGGCAGAATGGCCCATATGAGCAAATGGCTGCACCACAAATAAACCTTCCACGTGCTTTAGGAATTCCCTGATGTTGTGGCTGACTTTTGTTTTTGTTTTTGTTTTTGTTGCCATTGTTGTTTTGAAATATAGCTTTATCAATGCTGTACAAGGAGGTAAACTTTTGCTCTGACCCTGGCCCACTGGGTGACAACTACATCCATAAGCATTTATTCTCTCCAAAGGTCTGTGCTGTCTGGAAGGGCCTACACCGTAAACTTTACAGACATGTCCCAACCCTAGAATCTGACAGGATTCCTGCCGAAACCTTGAGTTTAATGGCTTCCCAGATATCTGGAGTTGTATATCATATAGCATCATGGTGCTCAATAAAGCATTAGAACTAACTCGGCTTTGCATGGTCTACAGTGAGCATGACTGACTAGAAGCCAGGTGATGGCATGGAGCAGAAATATTTTAAAAAATATAAGTAAAGTCGGAGAAGCCACATTGAATCTCCCAAGGAACTGTTTCCCAGGTTAAAATAAAAATATGTCCAGTAGTTCATGATAAGACATTTACCTACAATTTTAGTCTGGAGATGTTGGAACTATTTAAGTGGGCAGAAGCCAGACCCTTTTAACCATCTACAGTGAAAGGTGATGTTACATTATTGATACATCTGCGGAATTTAGGAGGAAGAACAATTATTTTTCCAATAAAGTACTAGGGACAGCATACCATGACAGGAACTGCCCACAAGAGGTTGGGATGGAGACATCTCAGAAGCCTGAGGCAGCTCAGTAGCCCTTGGGCAGCTATTTGCAAAAGAACAAAACAAAACAAAACAAAACAAAACAAAACAAAAAAACCAAAAAACAAAAAAACAAAAAAACAACAACTACAAAAAAACAAACAAACAAACAAACAAAAACAGTTGTTCCCATTTTTCCTGTATAGATTTTATTTGTTCATGACTGCTTTTCAGTTGGTCTTGGTGTGCATAATTATTCTACTATATCTGACTTTCCTATTTCTTTCTTTCTATACTTGTGAACTGTGTAAAACTAGATGATCCTTGATTCCTAAGCAATTAAAGATGGAGGCATAGGAGCACAGCACAGTGCTAATGGCCCAGGGGCATGCTGTACTCTCTAATCTTGGAAACAATGTAATAACTACACAATGGTAGTTTCTGGGTTTGGATGAATGTTTAACTTGCAAAGAAAGCTTGAAGAAATTAAGAAAATGAGGCAGAGCCAATATTGGGGCCCCAAGAAAGTTTAACGCTATTGAGGCTATGAAATGAGTTTTGTACAAGATTTGAGAGTGGTCCCTGGATTCATTTGGAAATGTGTGGATAAGAAAATATAAAATACATAGAATTATATACTAGTAAAATTAAGTTAAATCACTGGGACTCTCAGGAGAGTCATTGTGTGCAATGTGCAGAAACAGAAAGCTAGCAGAACTGCTGAGCTAAGGGTTAACTTGACTCTTTCTGGCCACTGCCTGACAGCTTTGCCCATATCATTTATCATTAGAACGTCACAGGAAAACGCATGTAGCTGACCTCAGAGCTCTGAGCTCTTATGTATAAGTCAAAAGTTAAAGTTTAAATAATGAAAAATTTGTAATTATTATTTTGGCCACAGGCCTGGGAATAGAGGAAGCTTGAAACTTTCAGGAACAATTGTGATTCTTAATTCTTTGTGAGATGTCATCATTCTTTGTATTTTGATTTGGCAATGATTATATGGTTTTTTGTTCTGTTTTTGGAGTAACAATAAAAGACTGGGGCAAGTTAAAGGTGAGAGAGGGTGGAGTGAGGAGTGTAGTGTGTGAGGTGTGTGTGTGTGTGTGTGTGTGTGTGTGTGTGTGTGTGTGGTGTGTGGTGTGCGTGTGTATGTGTGTGTGTGGAAGGGGAATGAACACACAGAGGTGTATAGGACTGTGGGAGTTTGAGAAAAGAAAGACTCACAGGAGAAAAGGCGAGGGAGAGAGCAGAGTGCATGCAGCCTTAAGCTGGGAGAGAGAGAGTGAGAAGACACAGAGAGAGAGAGAGAAATAGAGAGAGACAGAGAGAGAACATCCTCAAGCCTTGAAAAAGTTGCCTGTCAGCTTGTACCTGAAAAAGTTGTCTGTGTATATTTATTATGTGCCTTCCAGATACCCCTGCTTCCAGTTGAGAACCCAGATCCTATGTCAAGGCTGGACCCCAGCAATGAAGAAAAGTCCCGTTAGGCCATTAAGGGATTTCCTTTCTGACAGAACTGACTCCTCTGATAAAGACTAGGGCCAGAACACTAAGCTAAAGAAGACAGAATTGTAGTATCTTCCCATGTTCATTAAGGTGTGTTATGGATCCTGTCATCTGGCACGTTTGGAAAGCACTAGAAAACCAAGGACACATCTTATCTTCTAATATAACCCTTAAAACTGTCAGCCATAAAACTTCTGCAAATCACGTAGCCTTTATGGGCCAACCTTACTTACTCCTTAAGAGTAAAACAACATTTTCCCAATTCTTCTATTGAAGCAACTGAAACAGTACATCCGCCACGGGCACATTCTAAAGCACAAGGTGCAGGGCAAGTACAGAGCATCATCACCCAGGCCAGTTCTGTGCTGAACAGAGGCACAGAGTACCACCAATCAGGGCATTTCATAATCAAGAACTCTGAGAAAACTAACTGCTTCCCTCTAACTGGCATTCTTCAAGATCTTATGCCATGAGTCTATTTGGAAAGAAGTTTAAAGGCGCTTAATCTCTAAGACGTTCGCCACCCCCCAAGTAGCGTTGTTTGGTCCCAATTACGTAAATAAGAGCAAAATCACCTCCTGATGGCAGATGCTAGTTCAGAAAATGTCGTCCAGTCTGATCTGGAATGCATGCATGCTTCCCAGGTAACATGTTCAATTATTCAAGGGCTGGTTAGTATAGCGGCTGTCGGCATGATCAGTAATCACTGTCTCATCTGACTCCAGCTGCTCCCATCTTTGATATAACCAGGAGCAAACAGCCTGGAGGACAGGGACTGACAGGGAAGAAGGACAGCTGGGGGTCAATTGATGCTGGTGGTGTGCAGACTTTCAGTGAGCTGCTTAAGTCAGAAACACATACTAAAAAAATAAGACCACAGTCTAAGAAAGAACTAAAGCCCTCGGAGTTTGGTATGAAATGAATACTTTCTGCATACAAGAATGGCTTTCGAGTCTAGACTTGAAGAAGCGAGTTAAAGAAACCATACTTCAATAACATTCTTTGGGTACATCTACAAGGTAAGATGATAAATATCTGTTGGGGATTGGTTCAAATGCTTTGTCTTAATTTGGCTCCCAAAGTCACATGGGAATCTATATGTCCATATGCTGAGGGTCCCTGTCTCCAGTTGGTTTTTGATTGATCAATAAAGAGCCAGCAGCCAATGGCTGGGCAGAGGGACAGAGGCGGGACTTTTAGGATTCCCAGGCAAGAAACACAGGGGAGAAAAGAGGGAAGTCTACTATGAGTCTACTATGAGTAGGACAGACCATGCCATGACGGGGAAGCAGGGAGATCAGAATTAAGAGCCTGTGAACATATAAGAGTCAGGGCCAGCAATGATAAAATGTAGATTTAGAAAGTGTTAACTAAGGAAACTAGAGAGAGTGTGTGGTAGCCATGGAGAGGTTTGAAAGTGCTCAGCCATTTGGTGGCTAGAAGCAAGATCACCTGACAGCTCAGGGCGGCTTAACAATTCACCACCACAGATACCATTCATGTTCCTACAGACATGACATCTCCCTCCTCTAGAAAACTAGAGTAAGTATTTGCATGTGGCCAGGGAGAAGAGAAAGAAGCACAAAGTATTTGACTGTCAAAAGAAAGAATGTAGACTTCTGAAATATATTTTTGTGAGGCACAGTAGGGGCCTTAAAACCATAGTGGAGCAAGCAAAGGAAGCCAGGCCTTGGGAGACCTGTGCCTTTGTTCCCCACACTGTAACTCACTTCCTGAATCAGCTGGTCTGTATCTTGGGCTTCTGGGACTTCTGATAAAAAGAAAAGGGGCACACCTAAATATGTTTATGCAGGATCTTTATATTTATGCTCAAGTGAAATTATATTGATAACCGACAAGAACAGGAAAAGCAATTGTCAGCTTCTGTATGCATGGGAGATCTCCTTGGCAGAATAACAAAAAAGTCTTCCCCTTTGAAGTAAAACGTAAAAGCACATTGCCCATGTAAATGATACCAAGGGACTCAACCTTGTAAGATCCAATTCTAGAAGAATACAGACCAAGCCAAGTCCATTCTGTTTAAAAATACAATGGGCCATAACAATCATTTACTCCAAAATAAGCAATGAGAACACATGTATGTGTATATGTATGTGTATGTATATATATATATATAAGCATATGTGTAAATACAGTTACATTAACATGTGTATACATGTATGGATGAGTGTTCATTTACACACAGAACAAACACGGACTGGTTACAAATGTCCTCTTTCACTTCTTTGTTTTGTATTTTAGCCCAAAATCTCTCCTCTAAGTCTCTAGTACTGACAGACTCCTTAATTTTTAACTAAGATATATGGGAAAGAGAGAGGTCTAACATGTTGCCTATACAAGGTCATCTCCAGAAAGGATTTATTAATCACTTTAGGCTTTCTTCCCCATTTCCCTTCTTGAAGATCCAATAGGACCTCAATGCATACTCTTACTGCAAAACAGATGCATAGAAAGACAGACCACAGCTGCAGCAAATGCCCACCACTGATTGACTGAGACAGAATAAAAGATTGAGAATTTTGATGCTAATGTCCTTTCCAGCTCTGAAGTTTAGCATATACAACATTGGCTACCAATACACTTTCAAATTAATGAAACATATAAGGGATTACCAGTCCACAAAGGAGGGTATGGGCATGGGCTTTAATACCCTCATCTTACTTGCCTCACTATTCTCTACCTAAGCTTCTATGGTTCTTTGAGATTCCATTTCCCTACATCTTCTGTCCCTAGGCCACTTCAATCCCAGTCAAACAGTGTACCATAGATTCGGAGTCTGTGTGCTATAAACCCACACTATCTCTTGTTTGACACCTTCTTGTGAACGTTTTAAAGACCCCTCAAATTTAGTACTGCTTTAACCACACAGTTGTGGGGATCAGTACCCTCCTATACAAGCCCACCTTCTCCCATGCAGACATACAGAATGGCTTGGCTCCTTACAATGGAAGGTCTCAAGATCTCTCTCCTTTACCTCACTATTCAACTGAGTGCCAAACCCTACAAATTTTCCTTCTAAATAGTCCTGAAACAATTACCTTCTTTCTGTCCTCTCTCCTCATCTCTATAGGCTAAGCAACTACCAGTCTCTCTGATATGAACCTGAGCGGTGGCCTCCTGGGTTCTCCCACGGCCAGAAGCTGTGACTACTGTTTCCTCAGTGAGTTTGTATTGTGTTGAGGAAACAAGTACTTAATGCCCTCTCCCTTTCTCCTTTTGAATTCTCACATCTTTCAGAGCCTTGTCAGAGCCTGAGCTCCACTCCCTAACAACAGGCGAATGACCCCGCCCCTGTCTCCTCCCACTCCCACCCCTCACCCCCCAACCCCCATGCACCTCTGCTTTTCATTTGTCAGAATACCATGAGCCCCTCCTCAGCATCCACTGTCACTGTCATTCACCCTCCTGTGTGAGCTGATCTGATGAATGCTCTTCTCTTTCACCAGCGTATCAGCTGGGTAATGACAATGGCCTGCTTCCCTCACCACTGAACCATCAGCACCTGGCACAACGGCTGACACTTAGCCAGCAAGTGACTACAAGCCAAACGAGCATTCTTGACAGAAGCGAACGTTTCTGATGAGAAAGGTGGCACTGTAGAAGCACCAATGATGGCAACAGCATCCCAGAAATGCTTTGCTAATCTTTGTCCTGACAGGAAAACAGGATCGCAAAGCCAACAGACCAGGTTTGGACTTTTAAATCATAGGTGTCATTAAGCATTATTTATTATTGAAAACTCTAGAGGGAGGTAAAAAAGCTTGCCTCTGTTCCCATCACCCATAAATGTATAATCACAGTAGAATGATCAAGTCTCTCCCAAGATGAATCATTACCACCTTGGACCCATCCTGCTTTATTTTGGAATAACTGGAACACCAGGTGAAAAACTTTACTTACCAGGTGACAATTTGTACCAGACACCAAACAATGAAATTTATATAATATTGTACTTTAACCACATGATCATGGTACAGAGAAGGAAAGGGGGACTCAGGGGTTCTATGAAATAAGGCACTCTTGGGCAATAACCAGTGGTTGGAACAACCAATCTCTGTGCATTACCAGCCGCTTCATAGCCATTCCAGTGAGGCACAGTGCTAGAAAGGATGAAAGCTATACACAGGTCAAGTCTATTTGCTGTATTAGAAGCTGTAGATAACACACTGGATCCTGGTAACAGCTTCATAGCTTGACATGTTTGCTGAGAATTGTTGAACTGAACTATGTACAATGGGGATGCTTTGATGCATAGAAAGCTGTAATGCCATTTTTTGAAAGCGTTAAAAGTGTTGAGGAAAAGTAAACAGAAAGTGGAATGGAGGGCAGAGGGATGAGGAGGTGGGAAGATTGCAACTTAAAATAGAAAGTGACATTTGAGCAAAGACCTGAAGGTGAGGCATTGAGCCCAAGGTAGACAGAGGAGCAGCTGGTACTGCACAGAGGTTGCTGAGAGAACTCAGCACCGTGCTGCCTGGGTTCTAAAGGAGATGATGGGGAGAGCAGAGATGCAAGGGACAAATAATGTAGGTAACACTGTTCTTGGGATAGAGTCTGTTATGGTTTTTAACAATGAAATAACGAAATTTAACTCAGAAGTCAGAGATTACTTTGGCTGCTATTGAGAAGGCTTGACGGGAGGCAGAGGGGACTCCCCATTTCTCAAGTGATGATGTTCACTAAGGGAAAGGAATGCTGATGGTTTCCCATCATGATAAATGGACAGATTCCATGTACATGCTGAGGGAAGTGCCAAGAACTGTTGCGGGGGAGGGGGGGGGATATTAAAACGGAATGGCAAGTTTCTGCGCTATGCCGGGCACCAGGCGGGCCATACGGCGCCAGCAGGGTGTTCTCAACTCGGTGGTCTCTCTTGGTTCAGAGTTCTGAAACATCTGCACCAGACTCGGTAAGTTCCTTTGGCGGGTCGTTGCCATACCAGCCCCATGCAATGACTGCCCACCCCATGGTCAGCTGCCACAACACGCAGCAATCCAGAAACCGGGTAGAAACAAAACTCTAGAAACTGATAATTAATCAGTCAGATTTAAATATCAATAAATTCTTAATTCACAAGATGTCCACACAATAATTTCTGGCAAATTGATAATGATACAAGCTGCCCACCTAACTTAGACATTATTCTTACCCCATTTATTCTATCCCTATATGATAACATATCTACCTATGGCTGTTTAAAACCACACGGATTCTGAATCATCCTGTTCGTAGGCCTCTATCTTGCTTCCTCCTCCTCTCCCTTCCCCTCCCCCTCCTGTCCCCCTCCCCTCTCCCTCTCCCTCTTCCCATCACTCTCTGCTTCTGCAATTCTCAGCCCCGCCTCACTTTTCCCTGTCCAATCACAGGCCTCCTGCTGCACTAATATTTAAATTAATTGGACAGGGAAAATCCTGCTACAAAGAACTGCTCAAATTATAGGATGCAGGATGAAAATCATAAGAGAAAAACAAGTAAACAAACAAACAAAACGTAAAGATTATTCTAGGTGTGGGGCCTAACTCCCTAAAGAGAGGGAAGAGCTAGATGAGGTAAATTTGGAATAAAAGACAATATAAAGCAAGTACATGGAATTTTGCTACTAGGCTATATATCAATTAATTTTGGTGTGTTTCTTTTGAATACCACCTTCTTGAGCTGAGCATGGTAATGCATGCCCTTAAGCCCAGTACTCAGAGGGACAGAGAGAAGCAGATCTCTGTGAGCCTCAGGCCAACCTGATCTACATAGCAAGTTCCAGGCCATCTACAGCTAAATAATAAGATCCTTCTTATCTTAAAACAAAAACACAAGAAAAAAAGACAACAAAAGAAGAGTAGTTTCCTTCTGACACATTCATTAAGTGCAAAATAAATGGCCACACAAAATGTGGAAATGCCCACTTAAATCCCCAATCCTTAGGCTTCTTTTTCCTCATGGGACTGCTTTGTCCCTTCCTTTCTTGTCACGGCTTATATTTATAATGACATTAGACTTCATATGTCTGGAAAGGTCTCAGTACTGCCCCGTGAACCCCAAATAAACATGAAAGGACACCAAATGGCATCTTCTCATCCCTCATCAATTTCTTTAAAGATGTGGTGAAGCTGAGAAAGGGCTCACTGACGGGTGGAAGACCACGAGAGGAATCCACCTAGAACACAAAAAGCACCAGAGAGAGGCAAGGTTAATCTGTGTTGTGCTCTGCACCTCAGGAGCAGGACACTATGAAGATAGGGAGGTTAAAATGGCCTTCTTTTGTATTAATTTAAACCGCACCTCCTGCCATTTCATGATATAAAACAGAATCCTTTCTCACCCTTCTAAGTGTTTTCATGTGTTCCATTCTCTCTCATTTTTTCATTGCATGTGGCCACTGGGCCCTGTGTGGTCGTTATTATTAATGTGCAAGTTAGAAATACCCATTAGACTCCGCAGCTGTGCCCATGGATATTACGTCCTATAATTTGGCCCAGATGGCCAAAAAGATGATTTGAGCAGAGTGGTTGCTGCTGATCCCCTAATGAGAAAGCAGCCTGGAAATCAGGGATGTAAATGACATTTCACAGTTTCTCTTCTGTTCTTGCTCGTTGCCTTTTATTTCTCCTTCGGCTGTCCTTGCCACAGACAAAAACCTCCAACCTCAGCTTCACACATGCCATGTTACCTGATAGTCTAGAACAGAAAGGTGACCTAAGTAAAAACAATTCCAGGTCAGAAATGGTGTTCCTCATGTCAAAATATTTTCCTTCAATTAAAAAACAAACAAACAAACAAACAAACAAAAAACAGTAAGTATTAAAACGTTCTGTTAAGACTAGTTAACTTGTTTGTACGTAACACAATGAGAGTCACCATAACAGTTGGAATAGTGTTTCAGTCCCCAGGGACAGAGACACATGTAACATCCACTTGCCCCTCAGATAGCCATACTCCAAAAGAAAAAAAGAAAAGAAAGAAAAGAAAAAGAAAAACACTTCTAGAAAGTCCCAGTGGCCAATATCTCATCAAGTATACTCTTGATAATTTCTGTGACTCTCTGAAGTGCATTCCCTTTCATGGCTGGTCTAATGGCAAAGATTCCTTTTGCTTTTTCTTTACTGTGTCTCGGTGCTTAACAGTTCCGTACCTCCTAAAAACTGTGATTGTTCAGAACATATGTTTTGAGGCTTCGACAAAACAAAAAGCAAACTACAATCTGAAAACTGGAAACTGCTCCCAAGATGCTGCTGTGACTATGCTGTCCCACAACTCTTCACGACCTACCTGTTATTCAATGACTCGTAACGCTGCATCCACTGCACAGATAACACTCTCCAGCTGGCTTATATAATGCTACATAATCACCATCCATGCAATAAAACCAAAATAGAAACAGAACAAAAGCCATTTGATTTTTATCTCACACAGAAACGTGTGTCTTAAAAACCAATCTAATCACCATCCAGATAACATAATGATATTTACATGAATGCTCTCTGCAGCAATCTGGCTGCTAAGTTGTTCAGACATTTGAGTAGAGAAATAATAACTTGTTTCACAGTGACGATGTCAAAGACACATGACTTCAGACCCAATGGAGCACCTGGTTGGTACTGGCTGCCTGAGTATCCAGAGCGCTAGCTTAGCCCGTGGTGGTGGTGGTGGTGGTCTGAATGACCAGAAAATAAAGATCTGGGTAGCAAGGTTAGTCCAGGAGATATGGGAGTAAGAAAAAAGATTGGTACACAATCCCTGCACCAGCTGAAGCCACCCAAAATCTCAGGATGGATGGCTGAGATAATGGTTAAGTCCTGCAGCTAGCCAAGGAGCAACTGATAGCTACTAGGAGAAGGAGAGTCACATTTCTTTGAGGATGCAGTCCCCAGAAGCCACCCGTACTCACTCCAGTATATGGTCCTATAACCATGCGCATACACGGAGTACAAAGTAGACTCAGTGGATTAAAGCAGAAACAAAAAAAGCACATGGAGTAGGGAGGAAAATGTGGCCAAGGGATGGGAGGGGCTGGGGGGGAGGCAGGAGGGGAGGAATCAAGGGTAGACTCCTTCAAAACACATCATATGCACGTATGAAATTCCCAAGCAATAGAAAACAGAAGCTGACTGTGGCGCAAGTTGCCATGTCCAACCCTGGCTCCCAAGTTATACCTCCTTGTAGAACCACTTGAACTGTTTTGAATACACAAACAATTCTATACCAATACAGATTCTAATATAGCATCCATAGAGTATTTATAAATTATATAGAGAAGATCCGGGGACCTTGATTTAATGCAGCTCTGACTCACTCTGAAGGTCAGCTTGATCTTAAACGCCACACTGGATCTCTCTCTAGAACACTGGTAAATTTACTATTCTCCAAAGCAATGACCAGTCAGAAGCTAACAGAGTATTTACTTTGTATTTTATATTAACATAATTATTTATTTTAACGTAAAGGGTATATATAAGTTGATCCCTACAAGAAATAATGGGAAAACAGCATGACTTTTCATTATCCAAACAGAGAGGAAGCAGCAGAGGGTTATTCCAACTAGGCCCACCCCAGGCTTCCTCAGCTTCCCGCAAAAAAAACAAAAAAACAAAAAAACCAAAAAAAAACATGGCCTGTAGGGGGTTGTGGACTCTGCCCAGGAACCCAAGCAATCATAGATGGGAAAGCCTTAAGGTAAATGCCTCATTAACTGTGGTCTTGCCCTCTGGAAACCTTGGCAGCCCAGCAACAAATGACCTGCAAACTGGCCAGCATTGACAACTTCAGCATAACATGAAGCAGAGTAGGGACCTGGGACCTGACAGCTCTGAGAAGGATTATGAGGGCAGACAAAGAGAATTTGTCATAAAGTAGCAACATGATACTAAGACTCACACACTAGAATTTTAGTAAAAAGCCAAGTTAAATGCTGTATTTTTAAAAGGCTCACGCTGTGTTGTGAGTTTCTCAGATGGCATTTCATCTATTAAGAAACCCCATCTGTAGCTGACAGTAAATACCCTCCAGAAATGAGAAAGTGCTCTCACTTAAAGCCAAAGCCAATAAGCCATGCCCAAATAAAACCAGACTGTAGGTAAGTAATGTTTTCATAGATGAGAAGCCCAAAATTACTTAGGCTTTGAAATTACAAAATAAAGTAAAAATTAAAAATAAAAGAAAGAAGAGAAGAGAAGAGAAGAGAAGAGAAGAGAAGAGAAGAGAAGAGAAGAGAAGAGAAGAGAAGAGAAGAGAAGAGAAGAGAAACAATCGGGCATGTCAGTTCAAGGACAGGACACTAGGAAAGACTAGAGAGTAGGCTAGTGTAGCAGGCTAAAGGGTTTGCATCCATATCACAGCCTGCCCTGAGAGCAGCATTTTCATACAGTACCAAACACCATAAATGAGGAAGCAATTCAAAGAGAAACTCTAGCAAAATTCATCTCTTCAAATCAGATCATTACCTCAATTTTAAACCTTAATTTCCAAAACAATCTTCTCTCTCCTAGAGAAGAGCTGAAAAGAAATGCACCCTTTCCACATTTCCACTCGGCTGGTTTCTTGTTAGTACATTTTATAAGTCTAGTAGTGTGTGTATTTGACATTAACAGAAGACCCACACTCCTATCTTCTTGGCTTCAACCTTAACCACAATCCTCACCCCCACTGTAATTAGCATATCCTACATAATTGTATAAAGCATGGTTTTTTTCTTGTTTGTTTTGTTTATCAGACATTGTTGTATACACTTTTAACTCCAGCACTAGGGAGGTATAGGCAAGCAAATCTCTATGAGTTCTGGATCAGCCTGGTCTACTTAGTGAGTTTCAGGTCAGCCAGGGCTACAAAATGAGACCCTGGTCTCAAAAACAACAACAAAATCTATATTTGCAAAGAACCCATAAAGAAGTTTATGTGCCACAGGTTATTTATTTCATTTTAAAAACTTATTTATTTTATGTGTATGAGTGTTTTGTCTACATGGACACATGTGCATCAGTTGCATGTCCGGTGCCCTCAGAGGCCAGAAGAGGGTATGAGATCCCCTGAAGCTAGGGCTGCAGACAGCTGTGACCTGCTCTGTAGGTGCTGTGAATCAAGCCCAGGTCCTCTGCAAGAACAAGTACTTTTACTCTCTCTAGCCCCTTTACTTTTATCTTTGAAACAGAGTCTACATATCCCAGATGGTCTGAAACGCACTACATAGTCAAGGGTGACCTTGTACTTTTAATGTCACAGCCTCTGGAGTGCTGGAGTGACAGGCAGACACCACTAACTATTTAGGTAGTGCTGGGGACTGAGCACAGGGCATCAAGTATGCCAGATAAGCATCCTAACAACTAAACAACATCTCTAGCCCAAAATGATTATTCTTACCATTAACAATTTCTTATAACTTTCTTATTTTAGGTGTATAAACTAATGTTACTTAAAAACTCCCCAAATATGTATAAATGAAATTGTAACATTTGTAAAACCCTGAAATAAATGAATACATGCACACTAGATACAGGCAGAGCACACCTTTTCCTCTGGGCCATGTCTCTTAGTCTAGTCAGTGAAGAAAACAGAGCTTGGCTTGGCCTGTGGGTTCTTAAAATGTACTGCTAAAGGCAACTTCCTTCGAAGGTTCTTAGCAATCACTACTACAAAAGTCACTACTACAAAAGTGCTGACTGCTAGCAGACCCCACTGCTATCTGGCTTGACCCCAAACCCATAAACTGGGCAGTAATCTTGAAAGAGTCAAGGCACGCCAGCCTCCTTTGTATTCCTAGGTCAATAAGACCCAACAGATGTGTAAAATGCAGAAGAAAAAAAAATTACCCCTTCAAGGATGAGGGATTCCTAGCTGAAGGTCTGGGAACAAAAAGGAAGAAGTGATGCCGAGAAAATGTCAGACCCAAGCAGAAAGTGTTCCTTAGGGGAGGAGAGTGTTGCTGAGACTTGACAGAAAGCCTGAGGACCTTCTTTTCTTTGAGCTGGCAAGTTTATGACCTTTTCATAAACTTTACATACTCCATCATGAAAGGAAATTGCTAGTTGTCTAGAACAATGTAAACAATCCGAACCTGAGTCGCAGAAAGGCCAGATCTATCCCTGCCAGGTATTGCTGGGTGATAACAGATGGGGGCCCATCGAGAGCTCTTGCAGTAGAGTTCCCTAGTGGTACCCACTGAAAAGGAAATCGACCTTTCATCCTTTTTTCTCCCCACCCTGGGGTGCAGGGTTTGGGGGGGTGGGGTGAGGGTGGGGCAAGAAGAAGTTCCAGGGGCTGCACAACAGACCAGACATTGAAGTGACCAATTTCAGCAAGTCACATCATTATGTAGAGTGAGCAATGCCATTAACACCAGGATATGTTCCTTTCCCTGAGACCGGGAGAGCTCACTCAAGCAGCACCCTGGTGATGGGTTTCCTCTCCAAGATGGCACTCACGCCTAAGAATGAGACATTTCTTACAAGGTGCATGAAACTAAGAATCGGAAGGGTTAGAGGAAGGGAGGGAATTGATAAGTTGTGGGGTTTTGTTGTGTGGCAGGGACTGTGTTAGATGTTGCACTGAAGATTTCATAATTTGAGGGCAGCCCTGCCACATGCTTCCAGTTAGGAACTGAATCCTTAAAGCACCTTGAGGTGGTACCTTTGGTAGATAATTAGGATAAAATGAGATTATGAGATAAGGAACCTCGTGATCACGTTAGCAGTCATTTTTTTTGTTTTAATGATACAAGAAGAGATGCTTGCTGTGCCACAGCATGTGATGACGTCTGTCATGACAGGATGCAGCAGGAAAGGCTTCACTGGATTTTGGTACCAGGCCTTTAGACTTCCTAGTGCCCAAAATGTTAATTAAAGAAGGACACATGCTCCACTATGTTCATAGCAGCCTTGTTTATAATAGCCAGAAGCTGGAAAGAACCCAGATGCCCCTCAACAGAGGAATGGATACAGAAAATGTGGTACATCTACACAATGGAGTACTACTCAGCTATTAAAAAGAATGAATTTATGAAATTCCTAGCCAAATGGATGGACCTGGAGGGCATCATCCTGAGTGAGGTAACACATTCACAAAGAAACTCACACAATATGTACTCACTGATAAGTGGATATTAGCCCAGAAACTTAGGATACCCAAGATATAAGATATAACTTGCCAAACGCATGACGAAGACCAAAGTGTGGACACTTTACCCTTTCTTAGAAATGGGAACAAAACACCCATAGAAGGAGTTACAGAGACAAAATTTGGAGCTGTGACAAAAGGATGGACCATCTAGTGATTGCCATATGCAGGGATCCATCCCATAATCAGCTTCCAAATGCTGACACCATTGCATACACTAGCAAGATTTTGCTGAAAGGACCCAGATATAGCTCTCTCTTGTGAGACTATGCCGGGGCCTAGCAAACACAGAAGTGGATGCTCACAGTCAGCTATTGGATGGGTCACACGGCCCCCAATGGAGGAGCTAGAGAAATTACCCAAGGAGCTAAAGGGAACTGCAACCTTATAGGTGGAACAACAATATGAACTAACCAGTACCCAGGAGCTCTTGTCTTTAGCTGCATATGTATCAAAAGATGGCCTAGTCGGCCATCACTGTAAAGAGAGGCCCATTGGACTTGCAAACTTTATATGCCCCAGTACAGGGGAACGCCAGGGCCAAAAAGGGGGAGTGGGTGGGTAGGGGATTGGGGGGGGGTGGGTATGGGGGACCTTTGGGATAGCATTGAAAATGTAAATGAGGAAAATACCTAATTAAAAAAAAAAGAAACCATGGTTCTTTGTACATTACTACGTTCCTATATTCCATTATTAAAAAAAAAAAGATTAGGATGAGCTATAAGGTAGGTGACAGAAATCCCATTATAAATGCAAAACTGAGGTGCTGGAGAGATGTCACTTGGTTGTGAATCTCGGAGCCCAAAAGTACCAGATTTAGTATCCAGCCCAGGCTTCAAGACCATGACCTGCTTGTTCCAGTCTTCCTTGCACTTTCAATAGTAAGCCTAAAATAATAAATAATACAGTTTCCAAGTGATGATTTTAAATGAGGGATCAGAATTTGTCATAAAAAATTGCAGAATGCCTCCTCCACTGCTCTTATTGTCTGTGCCATTAGCATCAAATGTGTTCCCACAGAAGCAATCAGCTGGGATGGAACTGCTTATTCCATCAATATCCTGCACGCCAAGTCGGTTGTTCTGTCGGGGTGGGGAGGAGGGCGGTGGTCCTGCTTCTCTTTTACTGGGCCTGGCTCATCTGAGATGGAAAGCAGAATGTATCCTGCCTCAGATAAATGTGTAGGGGAACATTGAGAATCCATAAGATTTTCTTTCTTCATTTAAAAACGGTCTTACCAGGCTGGGGATTTCAACCTCGCGGCGGAAAAGCTATTTTAGACAGATGTACATTTCCTGATGCCGTCCCATATGTGGAGCTAGTATGCTTCCAAGCTGAGTTTGTAAGACTGTTACTTTATTTTACATTTTTTGGAAAAAAAAAAAAACTTCACCAAAATTTAGAGTGCCATATGTGTAAATCAAGAAATTAAATGCATCAGTGCACTGCAGTGTGCCTATGAAACAGGGCAGGGATGAACTAAGAATAAGATGAAGATGAAGCTTAAGCTTAAGAATAGAATAAGAGATGGGGCCAGTGCTTCCTCCTGCGCACCAAATCTTAGGTCAACCACTCTTGCAAGGCAGGTCTGGGAATAAAGGACCCAGTTAGAAATGCCAAGACCAGGAAGAAGATAAATGAAATTAATTCCATTTGTTAATTCCCAATAAGGAGAAGGAAAATGTTCTGGGGTAAATTCAGAAAACTGCAAACTGGAAGAAATGTTAAGCCAAGAGCATGGCAAGAGAATGCTCAAGCTATCTCCATGGTCACCAAAAAGCCTGGAAACCAGTCCCTATCCCTTATGCAAGCCTCTAGCTTTAAATGACATTTGCTATTTTACTTCGCCATCGTTGGCAGCTCTCGTAGCCAGTCACTGATGCAGTACTTTAATCCATGTGAAACTTCCACAGACTATCGCTCATCTTTCAGGTCTCCATTATAAACATGATAACTCTGCTAAAATCAAAACAGGCATTTGCAGGTCACTAAAGGTTTCCTTCTAGATTTGAACACAGCTATTCTAATCCTTGCAGAGAACAGGAACAAAGAAGCTAACATGAAGCTCACAACTCTCCTTACTTGTCCCACAGATGACATGAGCCTTTATTCAAAATACACGGACCATTACAATCTTGATCTGAAGGACTTGGGAGAAGAGCCAGTCAGTCAGTAAGTGTGTGCTTGCTTTGCACAAGTGTGAGGACCTGAATCAAGAACCTGAACAGCTGGGCTTTAAAAGAGTCATAGCAGGACATTCATACAATCCCACTGGGGAGGTGCAACTAATAAAGGATCGCTTAGCTGGCCTTTCTGACCTAGTGAGCTACAAGGTCAGGGACAGATCTAATGTGGTGGGTGAGGAATGACAGAAGAACACTTCTAACCAACACGTAGACACATCTCGTTCCCACACCTCCGCAGATGAACACATAAACAGGCACACACACACTTTTATCTGCAAAAATACCGAAATCCGTGACTCCCAGAAGAAAGTATTAGACTTCATTATCTAATTTACCAGAATCTCTTATCGCATTTATGAAAAATTATCTGCTTATTTGTTCACTTCCATTAAGTTCATATAAAATACCTGCATATACTTTTTTTCTCGTTTTTTACTTAGTTCATGGGGAATTCTATACCATATGCTGATCAAACTCATCCTGCCTCCACCAACTCCGTCCAGATTCACCCCCTTCTCCACTCACCCAACTTTGTATCCTCTTAAAAAAATAAAAAAGCTATTACGTGCAGTTTGTGCCCTATATGCTCTTGGGCAACAATATCATGAATGAAATTAGGGTATTTATCATTCTATGTAAAAATACAAACTTACCATAATACTTGACAAGAAAAAAAAAAGTGCTGGATCTACAGACAACACCAAGAGCATGCTGTTTGGCTAGTCCCCTGCCGTCGGAGCTTTTACAGAAGTGGGTACTAGACATGGATTGTCCTCCAAGTCTACAATGCCTCTCCTGATCTCTTTCAGCAACTTGCCTTCCATCCCAGTTCCCTCTTATGGATCTTGCTCATGTGTTTCTTCCCCTGGCTTCCCCCAGTCCCTCATCTACAATGAGCTCAGCACTTTGGCTCTAACTAGGGCTATCCTCTAGTTCCTATTTCCAACTTGAATAACTGGCAGAGCCTTTCACCTTTTAATGGATCAAAAGGTCTGCATTTACATAACCAAACCCAGCCAGCAATTACAGTCTTAATGCCTCTCCTGTAGGACTGAACTAATCCCTACAGTCAGATTTTTTTTTCTTGGCAAAAAGTTCCTTCATGTCTATGCTTCAATGTGATCCTCTGTGTGAGGGACGGGCTGATGCTGTGGGTCAAGCCTAGGGCTTTAACCGTGCTACACATTCTATTACTAGGACAAATTCCCAGCCTGGGATAGTACAGTTCTACTATACATTTAACACATAACTGCCTCAATTTTATAATTATGCATAGTATGTATATTCTATAACCTCGACTAGGTAACTAAGGACAAAGGGAACGCAAAGAGCAAAGGAAAGTTAATGGCTTAAGTTTTCCTTTCATTGTTCTAGTTTCATATTCTTCATCTATAACATGACAATAAGGCAGCATTTTATGAGGACACTGTACATCCAGCAGGAGACTGATGCAAAGTAGCATGTACACAGCGGGGGCTCAGAGCAACGCCTCTGGAAGCAACGGGATGTGTGTTCTGAGTCCTGGGGAAAGACATGAAATCTCCAGAGGACTCAGGACTGTGGCATCTTGCAGTATCCCGTGATGGGTTAATTACTTAATGTCTTAATAGAAAGTATGCTTTTGAAAACCTACAATGGAAGATTCTATTCTATTCTTCTGCAATGAGAATTACAGAGACTGGTTCTCGGACCTCTCACAAATGCAAGGTGTGTGGGCGCTTGTCCCTTAGGCCATAGCCTTTGCATACAGCCTATACACGTCTTTGCATTGCACGTGTTAAATACCTCTAGAAAGTTCTAACACCTAGCACAATCCCAACACACGTAAACAGCTGCTATGCTGGCCTTGACTAGTGAGGGCTGACAAGGGAAGGAAGTCCCATACGTGAAGTGCAGACACCATCACTGTTCCAAATACTTTTCATCTTTAATTGGTTTCTGGAACCTGTGCATACAGATGGCCAGTCATATACAGCTGACTTTTTATATACCTCTTAGTCCTGGATCAAGAAAAGAACAGGCCAGGAATTTAAGACATTTCAAACTATAAATGTTTTTGTTTCAACATATACAAAATTCTCACCAATAAGAGTTTTTGGTTTTTTGACACAAGAGTTTCTCTGTGTGGCGTTGGCTGCCCTAAAACAACCCTGGACCTATTGACTTAAGAATGGACTTAGAAAGCTGGGTGTGCATTTGAGTTCAGAAGTCAGGAGGCAGAGCCAAGTGGATGAGTTCGAGGACAGCCTGTTCAAGAACTACAGTTCCAGAATATCCAGTGCTATGCAGAGCATTGACTAAAGTCCTTAAAGTGTCTGTCACTTTCATGACAAATGTAGTAATTTGAATCCCAGAACCGGATAGGACCTCAGCCTCAGTACTGAAGGACCATGTACCAGGAGGGCACAGATGGCCCAAATAGATTTTTAATGTGGTCCTCACAAATTTTCTCTCTCTCTCTCTTTTTTAAAATTAAAAATACTTTCATATAAAAAATACAGAGACTTCTGCTTTCCTTGAAAATATGGTACATTATTCCCACCTGTCCTTGACCTGTCCTTAATCTTAACTGTCAATCCTCCCCACCCCCAAAGAAAATCAACTTAATGAAAAGAGCTTGGATCCGAACAAGGTCTCCCCATCCAGTGCCTCTGACCTACAAGGTTTGAATCTTGACTCCTTGAGCTATGCTCTGAGAGTGAGTGATGGTTTGGCTTCATGGTGACTGTGAGGCTCCAGAAAGGCATTACTGGGAAGTGCTTTCTAGACCATACTGTCAGCTGTTCGCCGTCATTACACACTGTCAGTGCTCTCTGGGTGTCACAAACCCCTTTGCCTATTACCTGTCATTATTTGGCTTCCCCTTCCTCCCCCTCCCCCTCCCCCGGTTACCATGTCATTTGACAGAACTCAAAATCTAAATTAAAGAATGTGGTACGACTCCCTTACTTAGCAAGAAGTAGGAAAATGGATATGAAAAGAAAGCAAAATGAACTGTTGAATGCAGCTGGATCTCCACTAAGCTATTCTATTTGTAATGAAAGGATTGGGATTAGCACAGAGTATAATGACTGCATTTCTGAGGTCCTCACGTTCACTCACTAAACATCTGAGAGGAAAAGAAAAATCAGCCCTAGTCAGTCCAGGTACGAGGGACTCCTGTGAGGTCAGGCGTATGGTGTCCTTCATGGGCCTCATTTTAGGAAAGGGTTCTTCCGTATTCCAGAAGAAAACAAAATTCTAATGTGAGCGTTGTTCTAGGACAGTATGCCAGGGCAAGCACTTCATGTCTACCTCTATCAACATAGAAACGAAGCTTTAACTTCTAATCAACCAATTAGGCTGGAAGATGGAATTTCACAAACGGGCTGCAGTGGACACAGAAATGTCAGAAACGCTGTATGTCGTGAGTGAATGTCATCTATACTGTTGCCTTAGAAATTCACAGGCGCTGTTCCCCTTCTGGCCAATTTACAACAGAAAAGCTTCCCGGTGTGGGAGCCACAATAAAAATCATCTGCTCTTACAGTTAATTTAATACTAGTGAAATGCAAACTAGAACTGGAAACAGAAGGAAAGGGCAGCTTCTAAATTAAATTTCTTTTAAGGTCACCAAGATGGTAGTAAATTACCATGTAAGACACAATCCATTGAAAAACTCATCTGACTGACGGGTCCTTTAAAAAAAATCGCATACGTATAGTCACTTTCTTAAAGTTGAATGAAACCACTGTCTGAATACAAATTAACGACTGCTAAGTTGCCACAAGGTCCTCAATGCACATACTACTTTGTTTTAAGTCAAAATAAAAAGGATCTAAGAAATCACTTCTTCCAATGTATGTCCCAAGGCTGATGTTTAAACACGTCTCCTTGGCAACCAGGAAGCATAGTGCATACCGGGTTGGGGGAGGGGGTTGCAACTCTAGGTTGGTAGAATAAGTAACCAGAGTAGTAATTGCTCCCGCTAGACGTTGCCAGCAGAGGCTGCATCTTCTGAAACCGCAACTCCAGGTCTCGCCGGGTCTGGCTCATCCGCAGCCTCCCACCCTCTCCCATGGGTCTGCTGACACTAATTCCGAACCTGTCACAAGGAGAGAGACTGGCTTACCCGATGGAGGGGAGCAGTCTGCTGGGCTTGATACCCCAGGGGCTCCAGCGGGCACCAGGCTCTCTGCCAGGCAAGACAGCTCTGCTTTCCTCTCGACCCTGGGGAAACTGCAGCAGCTCCGTCTGCCCTGCCCGGGCTGCAGCAGTGATGATCGCGCGCTCTGGCGTGTGTGTGGATGCGAGTCGGTGTGCGCGCTACCCCGCGCGCTCCCGAACTCCAGGGGCTTCGGAGAGGGACCGGGATGTGTCGGCAGGAAGAGAAAGCCAGCCAGCCCCGCAGGTGGCGCGTGCGACCCGGCCCGCTCTACCCTCCCAGCAGCCGGTCTCCAGCCTCCCCTCACAGCCGCTCCGCCCTCCTGCCGGTGCGCGCTCCCGCCCCGCCGCGTTCGCCCGTGACACGCGCGCTCCCCGGAAGTCCCCCTCTCCGCGCTCCCGCACCCGAGCCGCTTGTCGCGGGTCACGCGCACAGCCTGCTACTCCCGCAGGCCTCTGCTGCTACTATGGCCCTGACACTAAATCCTGGTCCCAGGCCTCCTAGGGCTGGAAGTGTCTAAGCCTGCAGGTGCCACCTTCCCCATGGAGCGCGCTCCCCTGTCCCTGACTTGGCTGACTTATTCAGAGGCACTAGCCCAGAATAGCCTGCTGTGGCCTTCTGAGAATTCTTGTTAATAATGTACCTTTGAGGATAAGTGTGGAGCAACTTTTTAAGAAACCATAGCCTGCATAGGTAGACTTGTCCTGAACCAGAGCGAAGAGGGAGTATTTGACTATCACTAGACAGCACTAAAACGCTGACACCATTGTTGAATTACCAGGCTTGGCATAGCTGAGGGGCAGTGTGTAAACACGCTGAGAAACTCCCTTTTATGGAAAATGAATAATTTTAATAAGTAATACTGCACCTCTGAATTGGAAACCTTGGTCGAATGTGAAGTCAAGAGTGGTAGACTTGAAGTTGGAGAGAAATACTTAGTAGACACGAGTGAATTAAAATACTGCAAGACTTAAAATATATCCAGGAATTCTACAAAACGGAAAGGTTTGTGTTCTTCCATACACTGGAGCTAGCAGAGAGGCCTAGATCCGTTTTGATTTCTTAATTTTTCTCAAACCAATGGTTCAGCAATCATTTTCCACTTTTAGACCCACAAGAGTTTGAGATGTGTTTGGTCTTCTGAGATCTGCCTGTCTCCGCTCTTTAATGCCACGATTTCCATATTGGACTAACGGATGCTGACCTAACACTCCTGGACACCAGAGTATATGCAGAGAAAAGTATTACACCTGACTGCAAAGAAGGTTAGTGCTAGACTCTAGAATATTTCTTAAGCAACTGCTTCTTCATTTTATGCTGGAAGATCAAATGTGAAAGCATTATGACCCTCAAAATATTAACAATGGTGTCAAGACATAAGACGCTGCATCTTCAGCTTTAGCATGCTTACTGATGGTGTCAGTTTGTAAGGTCTTGTTTATGAAGCCATTTCCAGGAAAGCTAAAGTTCCTAGTATTTGGGCTCTTACAATCTTTCCTCTGCTTCTGCGCGCGTGGCCCCTGAGCTGCAGAGGAGCTGTGCTGTGCTATGTCCATTGAAGCTGAGGTCTCTTGATCTGTTAATCTATGCTCAGTTGTGTTTTCCTGTGATGGTCTCCATTTGCTGTAAAAAGATGCTTCTATGTTAAGGGGTGAGAGCTACACTTATTTGTAGGCATAAGGATAGTTTTAAACGTAGTTAAGAAATTATGCTGGCTTGACAAAGGGGTAGTAATAGATTATCTTCTAAGACCTGTGACCTCACTAGCTTGGGTAGGTTTCTGGCACAAACCTGCTTTGCCCCCTGGTGAAAGCGCCTTAAGTCCAATTTGACAGCTGTTGGTTCCTAACAGCATGTGAGTACCACTTACTGTATGTGTATGTATATCTTGCCATGATGATCATTGTGGGTCATAGGCATCACAGCTGGGCATTAACTATTAACTTCTTCCCTCCCTTGGAAGCTAGCATAGTGCTTTCTAATACTATCAAAGCTAGGGCACAGAAAGGGGACTCAATGATTAGATCCAGTTCAAATCATCCAAGTGCCCTGTGTGGTGCCTTCAGCAACCTCTAAGAGGCATCCAAGGGCAAAGCAATGGCCTATATTATTTGGAATTAATCATTCTAGCTAGCCCACATAAAAGACACACAATCCAGGTATTTTATTTGCAAGCTGTAAGCCTAGATTGGGCAGGTTTTAGAACTATTTTAACTTATATCCCAGCCATATGTCCTTTGTTACTTGCTGTTTCTCCAGGCCATGTGTTTATGGCTCTTCTCCTTTCATGGCAGCCTCCTCCTCCCTTGGTTTCCTTTCTTCTCTCCCTCTTCTTTCTACCTGCAACCTCTAGCTGGGTAACTGAAAACCCAGCTACCTTTATCTACTGCCTAATCATAGGCCTTAGCCTTTTATTGACCAATTAACTTGGGGAGCAAGGTTATATAGCATCATTTGGTACACATGAGAATCTCCTTGTCTCTGAAGAGCTCCCAGATCTTAGCATCAGAACAACTCCTACAGAAGCCACTTGGATTACCCTGACCAACCACTTGAAGGGACGGTTCTCATGCCTGATACCAGGGGTTCTCTTAATGTATGGTTCTTATGGAGAGTATTGTCAGCCCAAGAGACATACCCCTAGAGTCTAGGAGAGCTAAACAAAGAACTATAGGCAACTGATGACCACTGCAAGAAGAATTAAACTCTCCCAGGGATGAGCCCTCTAATTAGTTATCCAGTACAAAGTTGTCAGCACAGAAACCATATACACATAAAAAACAAAAATAGACTCAGTGTGTTATATTCATATATTTGAGCATATATATTAGATGTATAACAATAGTAATAATAAAAAGAGGCTACCAATTTGAGAGTGGGGAGCAATGTGGAAGGTTGGAGGGAAGAAACGCAAAGGAGGAAGTAATATAATTATAGCTAAAATAAAGTGTATTAAAATAATCATATATTTAAAAAGCAGCATGCACACAATTACCAAAAATTGCATTAAGCATTTGAATTCTGTGCCTTTTAACATCTTTTTTAAAAAATTAAGCACTCCCTTAAAAATCATAAAGTATTCCTCACTATAGGGACTATACTGACCACTTTATACTAGCTATAGTGACTGAAATATCTGTTTAGAGTAAATAGAAAGTATCATTAAATATAATTAAATAGTGGAAGCAAGAGTAGATCATACATGCACAAGACTTTTGACCCAAAATTTGTCCTGTCTACAAGAAAATGCATGGGAAAAAAAATAAAGCAGAGACTGAGGAAATGGCCAGCCAATAACTAGACCAACTTGAGACCTAGCCCATGGGCATAGACCAATCCCCGACAGTATTAATGATACCCTGTTATGCTTGCAGACAGGAGCCTAGCATAACTCCCCTATGAGAGGTTCTACCCAGCAACAGATGCAGAGACTCACAGTCAAACATTGGATGAAGCTCCAGAATCTTATAGAAGAGTTCAAGGATGGGGGCCCAGAGGGGATAGGAACTCCACAGGAAGACCAACAGAGTCAACTAATCACCAACCAAAGAGCATACCCAGGCTAGACCTATCCCCCCTCCCCAAGAAAAGCTCTGTCTTCATGCAGGTACTCCAAGAACTGGAGTGGGGGCTGTCCTTAAATCAGTTGCCTGCCTGTGGATCCCATTCCCCTAAAGAGGCTACCTTGCCTAGCCTTAGTGGGAAAGGATGTACCTAGTCCTGCAGTGACTTGATGTGCCAGGGTGGGCGTATACTCTCTCAGAAGAGAGGGGGAAGGGGGACGGGAGAGAGACTGCGGGAACAGATGACCAGGAGAAGAGGGGGCAGCAATCAAAATATAAAGTGAATGAATGAAGAAAGAGAGAAAGGAAGGAAGGAAGGAAGGAAGGAAGGAAGGAAGGAAGGAAGAAGGAAAATAGAATGGAGTCCTTCTCCTCATGTACCTCCTCCAGAATCAATTGTAGAGAGCCACACTGCAGCATCACCATTACACTTTTTAAGAGTTCTCTTCAGTGGCTTTCTGTCTACATGGTTACTTTTTTTTTTTTAATGTGTGTGGAGGGGGGAGGGGTCAGAGTAAGGGTTGTCATGGAAGCCTTTCATGTCCCTCCCTCCCATCTGTGTACCTTCAGTCAAAATATCACAGTAAAAGCAGCCTTCTTGCTCTTCACAGTGATCAGGAACACAGATCACAGCCTCCACACAGTTGCTGGCAACAGCTCAGACCATGAACCAGCTGCAGACCACGGGCCAGACCAGATCCTCAGAGGCAGCCTGGACAACAGACATCATTATGGCCTCTGAGTGCAGGCCACTGAGATCAGTATGGCCCCTGGTGGCTCTGCTAAAATGTTTTATGTTTATATTTTCTCTGGCACCTAATGTCATTTATTGTTTTCAGGCCAATTGGGTGCCGTCAACTAGATATACAATGAGGAATTAAAAAGTATTTTCATATGCTTCTAACTAGGTACAAACAAAACATAAAAGGGAGTCTCAGTCATTATGAAGGCAAGTAAGATCTTAAAATAAATTATACATTTTCATGTACCAGATTATCAAAGATTTAAAAAGATAGTATTATGCTTTGACTATAAAAATGAGTTCATGTGTTGAAGACTTGGTCTCCAGCTGGTGGTACTATTTCAGGAGGTTCTGGAAACTTCAGTAGATTGAATCTAGTTGGATTTGGAAGGCTAGTAGAGTCATGTCCATGAAAACTATCTTGTCCTAGACACGGTCCTTCTTGCTGCTCTTGACTGTACCAGGTGAGCAACTCTGTTCCTCTATATCTCACCCCATTGTGCTTTGCCTCCCCAGAGCCCAGAAACAGCACAGCTAACTCAGCATAGCCATGACCTCTGAACCCATGAGCCAAAAATAAGTCAAAATAAAATCCTTTCTCATTTTTTTCTAAAGATGTATGTATCTTTAGAAACGTAGGGACTGACAGTGTCTGGGAAGGATAAAAAAAGAGCCTTAGATTCCATGGAGCAAAAATTAACAGGCAATAGGAAGTCTCTTGATGTGGATTCTAGAAAGTGAATTCAGGTCTTCTTCAAGAGCAATATGCACTCTTAACCACTGAGCCATCTCTCCCACCCCAGTCCTGTCTGTTTTAGGTTGATTGCGTTGAGTATTTTGTTATTGAAATCAGAAACTAACCAATAACACAGCAACATACAATACTAAGGAAAATATGGTTAACTATGAATATGAAAGTGGATACACATATTTTATAGGACAGTTTGCCAATATCCACACTTTAAAATATTTTTAAAGTGCATGTAACTCTTGATCCAGTAACTTTGCCTCTAAGAATTCCCCTAATGTCCCCTTAAGCAAAAGTACAAATGTGTGCATAAGAGAGTCAACATAGCTTAATAAAATCAATGATGGACCTTCCTCTTGGATATAAAGAACTAGAAGATGGTGAAGAATTAGAGCTCCACCACTGAGCAATGACGAGGAATAAAATGGTTTACCTCAGACCAGTTGTGTAAATAATAAATATATAGCTATAGAAAAAACTTTATACGCTATTGTCACAAGTATATCAGTACATTTTAAGTTAAAGTTGAATGGATGTAATGCAATCCTATGTTAAAAGTATAATGTGTGTAAACATAAAAGATGGGAAAGAATAGAAGAGCTACATGAGCAACTGTGTGCTTTCATATCTTACTGGTTCAGAAAGAAGCAGACAGATCTCAGACTCGTTTCAACCAGTCTTACATACATAAAGATGCTAGGACCTTTACTGTTACAGGATTACCATTTGCACTGTGTAACTCTAATTCCCAGGCAATTCACGGGTCCTATAGTAATGGTAGGTTTAGAATGAGCCCATCGCAGTGTCCACTGGATGCTAAATCGTAGTTGAATATCGATGGGAAGGAAGGGTCACATGCTCTCCCACACAGGGGACAGTTGTGCTAGACTGAATGAAGACTTGGTGCTTGTGGGATACAGCACAGTGCTCTCACTAGGGGATGGTATCTCTGATACCAGTGCTGCTTCTGTCCAGGGATTCTTGACTAGGGTGTTGGTCTGTCTGCACAGACCTTAGTCCTTTATGAAGTTGTTGTGACTTCCCGTCATCCAGCACAAAGAATCCTCTCCAATCTACTCAGTTAACAGGCTTTGTTCACACTCTCTTCCTGTGTTCATTTCCTCAGCAGCTTGGTTTGCTGGGAACACGAGCCCAGTTTTAGTTTTCATAAGACCTCAGTTGTGGAATCCATAAGTCAAGAGGAAAGTGCCGTTTCTTTGTTTGCTTCCTATGATGTTTTACTGACCAATCCTCTCTAACATTGTTCTACTGTGGCAAGTTTTTTTGAAAGGCTTAACATCATCATCATCTAGCCAACTAACCTCTCTGGCTATGTATATGCAACTTCTAAATAATGCACTTTAATATTACTACTACTTTCGATACTGAATGAGTAATTGGATTCTTAGAATTGAAGGACGGGTAAGGGAAATCCAAGTGTTTGAGCTTTTAATAGGACCAGGAACCCTAGTAGTTTTACTTCATGAAGACGTGAGATCCCAGGAGCATCTCATTCTAAGTCGTGAGCACACATGATGCTGAGTTTGAGGTAAAGGGGTAGGGACAGCAGGACCATATGGAATGGGGAAGGAGGAATTCCTAATAGGCCTTTGAAATTCTCTGCAGTAAAGAGTAAAGGATGCTGTATAGCCAAACTAACAGCTCTTTACTTTCTCTAAGCTCCTAAAGAAAGATTTAATTTGTAGTTTCTATTATTTCCTGTGATGATTAAATCTCACTATTGGGTGTGGAATCACCATGGAAACATCTATGATATCTATTCACCCTGAATTTGGGCAACACCATCAACCAGACTGGAATTCCAGGTTGAATAGAAAGAAATGAGCTGACTACAGATGCGGTGTGACCAGCCACATCACTCCCACTGATAAGCTATCTCTGCCATGATGAAACATAGCATCAAACTGTAAGCCAAAATCAGCGCTTACCTCGCTACATTGTCTTTGTCAGGTTTTTGTCACAGAATTAAGAAAAATAATACAGATAATCAGTAGCAGGAGTGGAATGGGTCGTGTGATAAACTGGACCATGTGGTTCTTAGGTCTTTAAAACTGGTTTGCAGGAGGAATGTGAAAGCCCTGAAATCTAGTAAACAGAACTTAATGGGACACTTTGGTGGCAGTCTGGAAGACCAAAATGCTGGCATAAATGTAGACAGTAGAGGCCAAGAAGAGGAGGTTTTTGAGGTGAATAAGACCTCTATCTATAACTATAATTAGAGGCTGATTATGTTATATATTCTGGCAACTAATTTGGCTGCATTCTGCCTTGAGAACTCAAAGAAGCTGAGTTCAAAAGTGATGGGACTCATTTATTTGGGGAGTAATTCCAAGTTAACATTGAGGCTGTGGCATGCTTACTGCTTCCTGTTATTATCGAGGACCACAGAAAGCAAAAGCAGCCTGTGAAGTGGAAAGGCAGGAAAGAATGTGCAGTTTGCCAGGAAAAAAAGGAGCAAGAGTAATTTCTAAGTTGCATAATGATGAACATTTTTCAAAAGCAGCTGTAATTGTTAAAGAGAGCATCACTACTGAAGTGAAACCTTTGAAACAACATGGTTCACACCATTGTAAAGGGGCCTGCCACCAAATCCAATGACAGGAGTCCTGTCCCTGGAACTTTCAGGAGAGAATCAACTCAAGTTGTCTTTTGACCTCCACTCATGTGCACAGACATACACATACAATATACACACAGAAATAAATACATACATATGTACAAAAATGACTTTCACGAAAAGAGAGAGAGAGAGGGAGAGGGAGGGAGGGAGGGAGAGAAGGAGGGAGGGAGGGAGAGAGAGAGAGGGAGAGAGAGAGAGAGAGAGAGAGAGAGAGAGAGAGAGAGAGAGAGAGAGAGAGAGAGAAAGTCTTGCTTTTCTCAGAGGCAACAGAAAAGGTGCCCTGAGAGCAAAAACCTAAACATGAAATGATCCAACTCATGAAAATTCATTTAAAGGAGAGCGTTTGACCTGGCAGTACCACCTGTGGACAATTTGCCTGCTGAAAATAAAACAGCTGAAGAAGTGTTTCCCCACCGGGACCAATGCAACTATGGTTCAAGTGAGTTAAGCTACGTAGCTCAAGTTAGCAGAATTTGGTAGCACTGTCTACATGGAGTTAGTTTAATGGGTTGAAATATACAAGTGTAAAGAGTCCTATAGGCTTACAGCAAGGTTTCAGAAGGTCATTTAGCCAGGAAATGTGTGGCAGGGTCAAAAATCTCCATAAAGAGGTATTGAGAGTCCACTGCATAAAGCTACGAAGGTGAAGCCCAGGTTGCAACAATTGCAAGGTGTTAAGAGGTGCTACCATTGTAGAATATCTGCTGAGGAAAGCTATGCACAAAGAGGAACGTGGCTAAGAGAGAAGCTGTGAGTGCTATAGGCAGCAGATCTGCAAGGACAGGACTCCCCAAACTCTTTGTAGCCCAGATAGTTCTATCACGAGCCTCAGACAAGAAAACGAATCTATACTATTGATGTTTGCCCTTCCCTGTTGGGTTTTCATCTCATCTTTTTTTCCTATGCCCCTGTTCCTGTTTTGGAATGGGAATGTTTATTCTGTGACATTGTATGCTAGAAGTGTGTAACTTGTGTTGGAATATACAGGGACTCGTGATTAGGATATTGTCTTGAATCTCCAAAGATATTTTGGACTTTTAGAGGTGCACTAAATGGATTTTTCATTTTAAAAATAAAAATGATACTTCGGGATATGGGAAATAATGTTATAAATATAAAACAATGCATTTGGTGACTAGGGAGATGGCTCAAACAGTAAAATGCTTGCCACATGAGCATGAAGATCTGAGTTTGCCTCCCCAACACCCACATAAAACCCTGTGTATATTAACCAGAGTTCTCTAGAGCAACAGAACTCATGGTATATATCTCTCTTTTCCTGTCTCGGTTGGTCTTCAATATGTGTTGGAATCCCAGAGAAGTAGGTTTTAATGCCAGTGAAGGAATGGACTTGCTAATAAGATGAGGGCAATCAGACAAAGAGCAAAAGCTTATTTCTTTTGTGTCTTTATACAGACTTCCAGCAGAAGATATGTCCTAGACTAAAGGTGTGTTTCAAGAATCCTTTTAAAGTTGTATGTCTTTCCACCTCAAAATTCTGGGCTATTATTGGGTTTGCCCATTTCAATCCAAGCCCCCCCCCAAAAAAATCTTTTATAGCTGTGCATCTATTTCTGGATTGTAGTTTGTTGCAGTTGTAATCAAGTTGACAACCAATGACAGCCATCACAGTGGGCTTGGTGACATGCACCTGTAATCCAAATACCAGAGAAGCAGAAATAGGACTATCGCGGGAGCTTTCTAGCTCCAGGTTCAGTGACAGACCCTGCCTCAGAAAACAAGGTAGAAAGAGCAGAAGACACTTGGTATTGGCTTCTGGCTTCCATATGCACACCCACATACATAGATGCATAGCACAGCCTCACATACATACATGTGTGTGTGCACATACACAAACACACTCACACATGCATACACCACACACACAGTAACTTAAAACTTAAAGATAAAATGTATCTGAATGTTAAATTAACAAGGAGTAGAATAGTGATGGTTAATTTCACTGACAGCCTTAGAATCACTGTGGAAGGGCACTCTCAGTAGGTGTGTCTTTGAAGATAGTTGACTGAGCAGAGAAGATCTATCCTGAGTGTGTCAGCACCTGCCATGGGCTGGGAGCCTGGGCTCATTGGAAAGGAGGACAAGAGCTGAGCACAGACATTCATCTCTCATGAATTCTCACTGTAGACCCAATGTGACCAGTTGCCTCTCACTCCTGGCACCATGCCTTCCCCACTATGATAGACTGTAATCTCCAAACTGGAAGCCAAATCAAACTTTTCTATTCTCAATTTTATTGGTGAAAGCAACAAGAAAAGTAGCTATTACAGTCCTTTAATTTTTTTTTCATTTTAAAAAAATCTCTTCTTCCTCATTACTGCTGCCAAACACATTTTAGGTGGAATCACCTGACGTCACCTAATTTATTCCAAATCAAATTAATGAAATATCCTTTAATGACATAAATCCCCTTACAAAGTCACAAGTAACATCCTTACTGTAACTATATCTCATGGACTTTATCTTAAATTGCTTTCTCTTTTGTCTAAGCCACCTATCATGGAATTAAAGTTGAACACTTGGTGATACACCCAAATTTTAGTTTCTAATCTTAGAATTATTTGTGTGGGTTCAACTTGTACTGAAAGTTCATTCCTATTTTATAGTAATATACTGCAGAGTAAGGCAACCGTTACTTTGAAAATTCTAAGGCCAGTGTAGTCATATATGAACTTAAATATACCATTGAGGAAAAAATCCCATTTGTTCAAATCATTCATTCATTAAAATCTAACTAATGTTTTCCAGACCACATCAGCCTAAAGATTAAAAAAAACAAAAAAAAAACAAAAAACAAAAACAAAAAAAAAGTCAGACAGACTGTCAAGAATAGCGCCTCCATCTCTCCCATTTCAGCGTATGTGGTTAGCAGAAGCAAAAAACCTAGTTTCCTCGAATTGTGTTCCTAGTTGTCTTAAAGTTATTTTATCAGTGAGTACTATTGACTTTACTCAACCCATTCTTGGAAGCACGAAAAATAGTTCTCTGGCTACAAACGTAATGAGCCCCCGTGGATGCCTCTTTTCTTTTACTTTTTCTTTGTGGCTTATAATTTCTTCCTTCTAGGAAATGGTCATTGTCTTTTCTGTGACTGAAGAGACAGGGCTCCTGACATCCAGAGGGAAGATAAAGTCCTATAGTGCACAGGATGCCCTCTAACTGCCCTTAATGGGGAATTCCCTAATTCTCCAACAGAATATGCCTGCAGTTTGAAACTACTCCAAATGGCAATCCTGAGCTGATGTGACCGAGTATAGAGCTTCTGTCCTTGAATCACCAGTCCTCTGCTGTTTTTAAACTAATCATGCTCTTCCCGCCTCCACGCCACCCCCACCCCCGCCTCAGTTTCCCTTAGGGCAATAGCTTTCTGCTTGAAATCTCTTAAACCATCATATTTAATAGTCCCTGTCACACAGTGAGCTGTTGCTAGTGGCCTTCCTGGCAAAGCTCTTCCTGGTGAACTGAGGAAGAGTTGCTGTTGAGGTTCCTGCCTGGTCCTCACAGAAGTAAAGATGAGATTGCATTCCTAACAAAGAGTGTGGTGGTCACTTGTGAGCTAAAAATGCACTTAATACTCTGAAGGTACACTCACTATAGTTTAGAAGTACAGCTCTCTGTAGATAGTCAGGTTCTGCCTGAACATGGGTCAAGGGGCTACTGTGAAGTGATACCTAAGTGCCCCTGCCAGTGGTGGAAGAGTACAGAAATGCATACTGCTACTCCAGGAGATTAAAATTAAAATTCCAAGTGCAGTTTCCATCATAGCATTGTGAAGTGAGAAATCATAAATAGAACCACTATAAATTGGAAGATAGAAAGAAGGATATCCAGGAAGCTCTTTAGACATGAAACCATCATTCTAAGCAAAGAAAGAGAGGAAGCAAACAAGGAAGGAAGCTCTGGCTTCCCAAAACCGCCTAGAGCCAGTTGCTAACATTTGGTTTTTGTTTTAACAGATTTGTTGTTTTCCGTTTACGATTGTTTTCACTTGGATTTGATCATTTCTAACAAAAGCTAATCTGTCTTCAAAATCCTTTTGATTCAATTAGGCAATTTCATATGTTAAAAAGCTAAGTTACATATGGGTTCTTCTGGGTTTCTTGTAGTGTATTTACTCTAGAAGTTGTTCATGGTTGTTCATTTCACAGTAGCTAAAGAAAGTGTTCATTAGGGTTTTGTCTATTTTTCTGGAGGTTTGTGTCATCAGACATTATTTTCAAATGGAAGAAAGTACCTTTGGGGAGAAGAGTTAAAAACTGGACCATAAAAACTTTAAGAAGAAAACTAGAAATGGTTTATGTTGTGAATCATAAACAACGGGTTTTATTTTATCAAATGTGAAAGAGGAAGAGTTTTTATACTGTATCCTTCTCTTTTTAATTAATTAATTCACTTGCTTATGAGCTTCCTATAATAAACTGATCAAAGTCTATTAGCAGGATTAAACCCATGTGTACTGTATATGATGCTAGTACTTTAATGTTTGTGTGCACTGAGGCCTTGCTGTAGAAGTGAAGCAGCAATGAAGTCCTTGGATTCCCCAGGCATATATCATTTAACAAGTTTAGGAAGGTGATAAGATAAAGAACAAAGGATCTAAAGTTGGGGGTGGGGGGTAAATATTTGGGAGAAACTAATAGAAGGGTAATTCTAGCAAGGTTGTTTGTTCGTTGCAGAGTTATCTCAGCAATGACTCTATTGTGTAGAAATAAAGACCCTTTTTCTTGTGTCCTGAGCAGAAGCCCTTCACTTCTGTCCTCCTTTCAGGAGGTGTAGGAAGGCAAAGAGCACTTGCTTTGTCTTCTGCTCCATGATGGAAAATCTGACCAATATAAACTCAAAGTAACCCTGGTATCAAACTGGCTTACAGCCAAGTAAATTGGTCCGAGGCTCTATGGCAAACTTGAATTCATATGTATCTGGTACATTTCAAATTACATAGCCTTGTTATCATGATGCAAATCGATGATGATTACCCATTATCTTTTTCTTTGTTAATAAATGAAGGCTCAGCATTCTACCAAGAGCGCTGCCAAGCTGATCAAGAAGTTAGCTGCTAATAATTGTGGCTGAAATCCAGGCTTCCACTCCATACTCTGTTTTTCTCTGGGTTATGGCTGTATCTGAGGTAGGGATGGAATCACAAGAAAGTAAGCCAGGCCAGTCCTTCACCTGACGTGTGGCCTTTTCTCCACTGTTGTATTTCATTGTTTCACACATCCTCCATTAGCATGAGTCTTTCAACGGCACAGCCTTGGTCTTTCCTATTTTAAAAAATGTATTCTTTTCTGTACCTTTTAATATTCTGCATCATGGGTTTTTAGACAACAGGAACTATGCTACATATGTGGTAGATAAATGGATGAACGTATAGAAATTAAAACATAGTTTTAGATGTCTTTGAAGTGGGAGAATTCTGAGAAATGTTCTTAGAAAAAGAGGCTGGAGCAAAATTCTAGGAAGCTGTGAATGCCATTCTGAGGTACTTTTGTCTTATTCTGCAGAAACAGGTAACAAGAGTTCTTTCAGAAGGGTTAGCTTTCCTCATTGGAGACAGTAAGGATCATTACAAAAATCTAGGCTTTAGGTGCATCGAATGCAGTACACATTGAGTTCTGTGGAAACTGATAGGAAAGGAACTATATTAGAACAGTGAGTAGCAAGTCCCCTTGTCCCATGGTGAGACACAATGTTGGTTAGCTGGACTGGATAGCTGGTAAATGGACTCTGCTGAATGAAGGTAGAAAAAGAACAGTCAAAAAAGAAAAAACAATCTTTTAAGAGAGAGAGAGAGAGAGAGAGAGAGAGAGAGAGAGAGAGAGAGAGAAAGAACAGTCTATATGGAAAAGTCAGACTCAATTCCAAATATCATACCCAGTGCAGCTAAGACCAGAGGGTCAAATGGAAATCATATCTAATGCTGCAGAGCCAGGGCCTTGGAGACACTAATGGGCTGAGCTGAAGGAAGTACTTAACCAGTGCAGTAGGCCTGTAGCATGGTCAGTGCTGACTAGCAAGTATTTGCAGTCTAATTTGTATTAAGTCCTGTTTGTTGCTATAACAAGTTACTGTACACATATTAAAACAGCATTCATCTATTAGGTTACAGTTCTGTTGCCTAGAAATACGATATGGGACTCATAATGTTAATATATCGATAGATTGTGTTTCTCTGTGGGGCTCTGGAAGATATTGCTGTCTGCCAACTTTCAGAGCTTGTACACATTGCTTTGTTAATGAACCCTTTCTATATTTTCACACACTGTTGAATCCCAGGTCATCACTGCTACCTTTTTCTTACACTTTTAATTACATTTGGGTCCCCTGAATAGTCCAGGGTCATATCTTTGCCCTTCTCAATCCATCTTGTCAATCAATCAAACCTGAATTCTAGCAAAGCCTTTTCCACTAACATATGCCCTTCTATGTTAAAGTCAGCAGATTTGCAATCTTAGATCCGTTTTTAACATAACTTCTCCTTTGTCATAGAGGGTAATTGTCTTGTTGATTTTTTGTCAACTTGACACAAGCTAGTGTTATCAGAGAAGTGAGAACCACAACTGAGAAATTACCTCTATTGCATCAGCCTGTGTGCAAGACTGTGAGGCTTGATTGATGAGGGAGGTTCCAGCTCTTTCTGGACAGTGCCACCTCTGGTCTGATAGCCCTTAAGTGTGTAAGTAAGCAGACTGAGAAAGCCATGGGGAGCAAGCCAGTAAACCGTGTTCCTCCATGGCCTCTACATTAGCTCCTGACTCCAGGTTCCTGCCTGGAGTTCCTACCCTGACTTCTTCTATAGATGATGGACTGTGGTGAAAGTATAAGCCCAAAACAAACCAAAATAAACACCCTCTGCAATTTGCTTTTTGTCATGGTGTTTCATCAGAGCAATGGAAATGCTAACTAAGATAGTAATGTATTCACAAAGCAAAGGATTGGGATAAAACACAGGTGCCTGCCTACAACACCTTTCTCATTAGGAGGTGGCAGGCCTGCCTTCTATGAGGGCTGAGGTTACACCAATTTCAAGGGAATAACCTGATCTAAGCCACTCTCAAAATAACTGCTCTGTGTCAGAGTTTTTCTCTAGTCATGAGTAGTTAACTCTGATAACCTACTAATGAACGATTGCCTTTGAAAATAAAGCTCCACATCCCCCCTCCTTGTCCCACACAGAGGGTGGTGAGCTGCATCCAGCAGCTGTACCATTCACTAACGTTATTAGTAAAATTTCAGGAATTTGGCAACATCAGGCTGGCATGAATCAAAGTAAGACCATTTACACTGTGAAAATGAGCAAACACTATCAAGATGGCTTTTCCTCTGAGAGTTATTAAACCAGTTACTAAACACTTCGAGCATACCATAGGGTATATAGAAATTGAAAGTGAGGGCCCACGTGACATTTCAAGCACAGTGACTGGCTGCTGAAAGTCGTGTGGTTATCCCAAACAAATAGCAGGGCCCAAGAGATGACAATTTAATGTAACTGGTTGTTACCTCCTTCCAGCCTAGCTAGGCTGGCCTCAGACCATCCGGCCACTGAGGCGGAGCCACCTGCTGTGCTGCTTCTCATCCCTCTCCTTTGATATGCCACTACCTGCCACCTGCCTGAGGCAGAACCTGGCTCGCCAAGATCTTCCGGAGTTAACACCAAACAGTGATCTTCACGAGTTCCTATTAAAAGGCTGATCTGTCTACTTCAAAGGAACTTTGTGTGACTGGGAATGGACCTCCCCTCTTCTTTATAAAGCATGTTTGCCTATATTAAAGTTGAACCTTGATCAGACTAATGTCTTGGTTCCATCCTTTCTCTTGCCGCCTAGATTCCCTCTTTTCTTCCAGATTCCAAGATGCCTTCCAGGCTCGAACCTGGACATGTGAGCCGCTGGCTGGCCTCAACAACTGGCCTCTGCTTTTCAGTAGAATATAAAAGGTTCTGTTTGTCAGTGAACAGAGTCACTTGCCTGGAATGAATCCATGGACACTGGGAGTTATTATATCTCTAAACTGAGAAGGTGTTATAGTTTGAATAGGAATGGCCCCGTAGACCCATCTGCTTGAATGTCACTGGAGGTTGGCTTTGAGGTTCATATGCTCAAGCCAGCCCACTGTGGCAAAGCTCTTCCTACTGCCTACTGATCTGGATGCAGAACTCTCATTTCCTTCTCTACCACCATGTCTGCCTACGTGTAGCCATGCTTCCCACCATGATGATAACAGTATAAACATCTGAAACTCTAAGCCAATCCCAATTAAATGTTTTTCTTTATAAGAGTTTTTGTGGTCATAGTGAGTTTTCACAGCAATAGAAACCCTAACTAGACAAGTAGATATGTCAAAAAGACAGTAGATATGTCAAAAAGGCATTTTTTAAAATCAGTATTTTATAATCTTAGTAGAATTACATGAGTTTTGGATTTAGCTAGTGGTAGAACGCTTTCCACACTAGCAAGTGTGAGGTCCTAGACAACACAAAAGCAACTCTAGCACCTCCCCACTCAAAAACAACAAAATGCAAAGTTACAGGTAGCCACATATGCTTTAGAACTGTTCGAGGAAGTAATTATTCAATAAACTATTCAGTTTTATACTAAAAATATAGAAAACCACCATAAACATGATCGCTGCAGTTATTCACAAGGTTCCTTGGTGGGAAATGTGTTTGCAGGTGGTAGGGACAAGCAGGAATGTCTCTACATTGTAGGATACCTGTTAGCATTCCTTCTAGGCTCTGCCCCACAGTTACCTGGCAACAGCTAGGTGTGCCTGACTCACTTAAAAGGGGCTGCTTGCCCACTCCTCAATCCCTTGCTCCTCTTCTCATGTTCTCTTACCCTCTCCCCCCCCCTGCCCCCTCTCTTCTCATTTTCCTCCCCTCTCTCTGTCCACATGATTATGGCTGGACTCTACTTCTTTACTTTCTCTGTCTCCTCTGTCTCTGTCTCTCTGTCTCTGTCTCTGTCTCTGTCTCTGTCTCTCTCTCTCTCTCTGCCTTTCTCTGTCTCTACTACCCCTCAATTCCCCTCCCCATGCCCTAATAAAACTCTATTCTATATTATACCATTCATGGTACTGGATATAGTATACCAGGTGGCTGGAACCTTGGGGGGAAGGGATGCCTCTCAATGGGCCTGCAGAGGCACCACCCTTCCTCCACACCATATCCTGCCTCTACCAAACATATCCCTCCTTCTTTTTCTTTTTTATAAAACACAACAGGACCTGGTTCATGAAATTATTTAGGGTGCTCACTTTATTGAGATTTACTGCATTAGGCAGAAAGTTCTAGATACAGCATAACCCAAGTTCAATGTATTAACAATATTTACTGAATATCATCCACATTTCAGCCTAAGTCAGATACTTCTAGATGCATTTTGGTGTGTTTACTTCTTCTAACATTCACACTAAGGCCTCTCACTGAGAGGAAGTGAGAGTTTCCCAGGACAATGGAGAGAAAAGCATTCCAATAAAAGGTATCTAAATTAGGGTTTCTATTGCTGTGATAAAACACATGACCAAAAGCAACTTGTAGAGGAAAGGGCTTATTTCAGCTTATGCTTCCAGATAACAGTCCATCACCCAGGGAAGCCAGTGTAGGAACTCAGTAATGCAGGAGACATGAGCTTATCTAGAGGCCACGAAAGAACTCTGCTTACAGGTTTGCTTCCCATGGACTTCTCAGCCTGTTTCTTGTAACACCCAGCAGCCCAGGGTAGCACTACCCAGAGTGAGCAGGGGCCTCCACAGCGTCATCAATCAGGAAGGTGTACCTGAAGTCTTACATCAGTTGAGATTCCCTTCTCCAGAAGGACTCTTGCTGTGTCTAGCCCACACATGGGGGCAGCCAGGGGAATGTCAGACGTAAAGTGACTGCCTGGGGAAGGGCAGGAGGGTCCCAGGAAGAGGGGAAGACTACCTGACTGAAGATGTAAATGGGGGCTGGAGGGATGGAGCCAAAGTGTGGAAGCTACCGTGAAGGCGATGTCAAGGACTGTGGAGGTCCCTGCAAGTGTCACAGCCTTCAGGGAAAAGATCCAGATAAGGAAAGAATGAAACTTGACTTTAGTTAGCCAGTGCTGGGACCAAAACTGCTGGAGCCTCACGCCAAGAGGTTTATTTTCTACACATTTAAACACAGTAAAACTTGGGAGAAAAGTTTCCATGTAACAATCATTGCAATAAAGTTTTAGGCCTGGCTTACATCAAAGCTCCTCTTCAAAGTCCATCTCTTTAGCAGAGCACCTGTGGCCTTTCATACAAGATTGGGTTCTGTTGTTTGAGAAACGGTGCTCAGGGAGGAAGGGTTTGTAACAAGCATTCTAGCAAAGTCTTCTGCAAAGTATCTGGGGCCTCATTCCTGAGGATGAGTTGTTTTGACTGAGAAACACTGCTCAGGATTCTGGAGTTTCAGTGAGGGCTGGCTCCACAGCTATTAACACATTAATGTCTAGCCTTCTGGATGGAAAACTGGTATCAGTTTCTTCAGTTAAAGAAGAAAGCCTGCATCTTTGACAGTTTTGGTTTCTGTCTAGTGCATGCCTGTAAGCTCCTACCATCTACAAAGAATCAAGTGAAGAGGGTTTGTTCATCTGGTTGTTAACCGGAGAGATGATCAAGTTGTCCTGTGTGTGAAGGATCAACTGCTGCAGCATAAAGCAGAGGAAGGCAGTGAGGAGGCAGGGATCCGGATGAGAGTCACTCACTGGCTGGGGATGCCTTATGCGATGAATGCTTTAGGTTGCTATGTAGATTCCTGCTTGGGAATCTAGAAAAGTGGTTATGACCGTCACTGAGGAGGAAGAGAGGGTTGGAGGGGAGGGTGACCTCAGGGTTAGAATGTTAAGTACTTGAGTAGAGGTTTTCAGGGAACAGGTAACTGTATATGCTTGACACTTGGGGATCTGGAGTGACCGGTTTTGAAAGCAACAAGAAAGGAATGGAAACCTAAGCCAGCAACAAGATGAGGTAACTAGGGAAAGGATGTAATGTGGAAAGAGCTGCGTGCCCAAGGCAAAACAGATGAAACCCACACTTAAAGCACAAATGGACAAGCTGCAGAAAGAAATGAAGGGCAAGCCTGCTTGTGTAAGGGAGCTTTCAAAACGAAAGGCTGAGCTAACAGGCTCAAATACTGTTGAGCCGCCAAGTAAGTCATGAACAAGACAGAGATTTGTTTATCCATCTGGGGTTCTAAGGTGCATGCAGCGCTTCCGGTGAGGTGAAATCAAATCTGACTTCAAATCTGATTTGCTCAGGTGAGGAATGGCTAGAAATGGAAATAGAAATCACCCCGAAAAGTTTCTATCAATAAATGGGATAAGGGAATCAATTCAGGGCAGAAGGTACATGTAGAAACTCTGGCCAGCTTGAGCATGTGGCAAGTATGGCTCTGGAGACCCTTGCCATTTCCCCACCCCCACCCCCATTTCCTCTGCCTTGCTAAAAAAAAAAAAAAAGTTAGATTACATTCCTAAAGTTAGCCATGAAGGTCTATTACTTGAGGTCTATTTGCCCACTTCTTCCTCCTGAGGCTGACTACCAAGGTCCAGCTATCAAAGTAGTGAAGTCTAGCAATCAAAAGCCCCCTTTGGTTTACCGGATTAGCATTCCCAATCAAACCATACCACCACATCCTAGCCCATTCTTACACAGCTTTTCTCTTCTTAAAAATTTCACTTGCAAGATCATTTGCTGCTTTTCTGCCTGAGACAGAAAGCAGCCACTGTAACTTTTCTTTACTCCTTAATAAAGGTTACCTCCCTCTGGGAAAGCAGGTGTTTGGGTGTCACTTGTGCCTATTCCAGGGTCTGAAAGGAAACTCCCACTGTGCATGGGATCTTTTTCAGTATGGGAAAGGGAATTGAAGTTACTTTCCTATTAATTGGAGGAGCCTTGATCACACTTAACTGCTGATGGGGAAAAACTGGAGTAAGAGTTAGGAATAGACATTGTTTGAGAGCCACTGTGAAAACTGGGGATAAATAGTAAGTGCTTAGGCTAGCTCTGTGTCATTAAAGAAGGGGTACTTTGGCTGAGAGGCTCTTGGGAGCAGTGACATCACAGAATTTGATTTCTCTGTAAGAGACACAGAAACAGCCTAAGAAGGAAGATGGAGGACAAAATATACTTCCCTACAGTTTGGGATAAATGAGCTGTGGAGAGACTCTTAGCTTGAAAGGCAGGTATCAGTATGCTAGGGATATAGGCATCAGAGGTCAGATCAGCCTTGAACTGTCCTCATAGCATGAAAGCAATGACCAGGCCACATCCTCTTCTAGGGGGGGAAGGATAATGGAGCAAGGGCTGCAGCACTGGAGGAGGAAACCTGATGCCAGAAGCTGCTATTAATGTAACTTTCACTAACACATGCCTTTTGGAAACTTCTAGAAACAGCTAGGATTATTTCCCAGGATGTAGAGACAACATCATCTTTGTCAGCAAGTTTGGGGGTGGGTCTCCCCTGCCCTTTTGGCAGCTGAGTTGAAAGTGCTGGAATCTGAGTGATGTCCTTCCACAGGGCACAGGCTTCTTCATTATCCACTTCTCTCTCTTTCTTTACTTGTTTCTTTGTTTGTTTCTTTCTTTCTTTTTAAAGATTTATTTATTTATTTTATGTATATGACTACACTGTAGCTATGCAGATGGTTACTGTGCAGATGGTTGTGAGCCATCATGTGGTTGATGGGAATTAAACTCAGGACCTCTGCTCTTTCTGGCCCCACTCTCACTCCAGACCAAAGATTTATTTATTATTATATGTAAGTACCCTGTAGCTATCTTCAGACACACCAGAAGAGGTGTCAGATCTCATTACAGATGGTTATGAGTCATCATGTGCTTGCTGGGATTTGAACTCAGCACCTTCGGAAGAGCAGTCCATGCTCTTAACGGCTGAGCCATCTCTCCAGCACCATTACCCATTTCTTATGGTAGAAAAGTGTCCATGTTCAACGTAGAAGCTTCACGACCATCTTCTCAGGCTTAAAGTTGTACAGGGATGGTCAGGAAAGAAAGGGCATCTAGATTAGAAGCTTTTCAAAGCTGTCCAGACTCTAAACACAGAGAAGGGTCCAGAGATGAGAGGGAATCTAAAGTAAAGAAGCCAAGAAATAGTCAGACATGGCACGAGACACAATTATGAGAAAGGACAGTGAAAGTCGGGGCTTTCAGAGTGTCTCCGATTGGAACAGCAAGCAGTGTCCCGCAGAAGTGGTGGCAGGGCTGAGTGCTGCAGATGGAGCCAGTCACTGCAAGGAAGGCTCTTAATTGTTTCTTTTTGAAAAATTTCCCCCTTTTTTTAATTTATCGATTTTATTGAAAATCGATTTTTTTCCAAACACAGTATTTCCTGATTATGGTTTCCCCTCTCTCTACTCCTCCCAGTTCCTCCCCACTTCTCCTCCCCTCCAGACCCACTCCCTTTCTGTCTCTCCTTAGAAAAGAACAGGCTTCTAAGAAATAGTAACCAAACATGACTTATTTATAGGACAGATAAAAGGGAAGAAAAAAGGATGAGGCCAGCAGACATAACACGACACTGAGTTGTACACATCAAGATTGCTTACAAGGAAATCCTGTAGATTGCAAGAATAAATTTTGTCACAATTACTATAGTATACTAACAGAGTCAATCAACAGCCTCAATGCAAATCCAATCAGTGCCTTCAATAATAAAAAAATAACTACAGGGCTCAGAATTAAACCTAACCTGGAACATTCTACATTGTCTCTCTTTATTCTACTGTTTGACTTAAGTTAACCTTATGTGTAAGATTTCATGATCAGCTGAGGGAACACTCAATTTGAAGACACCCACTGTGGTCAGAGATTACTGAAGTCAGGAGAGGTCTGGATAACCCTTCTTGATCTCAAAGCAGGAGGGATGCTAAGTATTGAGTCTGAAACTCCAGTGCCAGCAAGGAGCTTAGACTATCTCCATAAATTGGAAACAAGTGTTTCATGAAGAATTTTATAGCTACCTCTTTATCAAGGAACTGGAACTGGCTGAGCTCTGCCTCCCTCCGAAGGCAGAAACCGGTTTCTTCCTTGTCTGTATCCAGGGCGATAGCAAGGAGAGCAAGGACCAGCCTTGGATTCTAACTTTAAGTCATCACAGCTTCACCCTAAAGACAATGACCTCGTGAATATCAGGTCACACCAGCCATCCCACTTGCTTTCGTGGAACAAACAATGGGTTAAATGGGGATTATGTTTCCTGCCTTAGGTTAGAATCCAATTCATCCTCCTTCTTTCAAGTAAAGAGAAGAAGAAATAGTTCAAAAGTTCAGCAAAGAAATAATGCAAGTCGCAATATGTTTTGAAACTATGAGAACATGATACAGGTTGCGTTTTATTGCCTCTACCTTCCTCAAATCCTCACTCAGTACATTGCTGTAGATTGGGCCATTCTGAATGTAATTAGTTCAGATGAGGTTGTCATAGAGTAGAGGAAGAACCCCTAAACAGATACAATTGGGGTTCTTCAAGGGGAGGGGGAGCATTTGGGCACAGTCATATACAGAGGAAGAAGAATTCCTCGTGAAGAAAGCAGGAAGGAGGTGATATGTTCTGTAATGTGGAAGGAGTGGGTCCATGCTGAGGCATCCCGCCTGAGGTACCAGCCACATGATGAGTCTAGTAGAAAATGAAGTTTTGGGGGCTATGAGAAGGGACTTGAGAAGGGAGTAGAAGTAGGGAAAGAGAGGGGACAGGGAGGGACAGAAAGGAGAGAGAAAGAAAAGAAGAGGTGGTTCAGGAACACGTGGAGAGATGGAGAGGGCGAGAAGAGAAGATAGGGAGAGAGAAAGAGGCCAGAGATGGAGAAAGGCAAGAGATGACCTGGATGTTGCTAGGTAACTGTTGGGCAGAGCCTAGAAGAAACTCTAAAAGGAGGCACTTCTGCAAGCCAAGGCACTGCCAGGTTTAACTGCATAGTGTTTATGCTCCACCAAAACCCTCACCTGCAACGTGATAACACACACGAGACTGTGGAGTATTGGGAGGGATAAAATCATGAAGATAAATCTTTTTTTCTCTATAGTTTTATTTATTTTTTTATTAGATATTTTCTTGATTTACATTTCAAATGCTATTCCAAAAGTCCCCTATACCCTCCCCCCTGCCCTGCTCCCCAACCCACCCACTCCTGCTTCCTGGCCCTGTACTGGGGCATATGATCTTCGCAAAACCAAAGGCCTCTCCTCCCAGTGATGGCCAACTAGGCCATCTTCTGCTCCATATGCAGCTAGAGTTAAGAGCTCTGGGGGTACTGGTTAGTTCATATTGTTGTTCCACCTATAGGGTTGCAGACCCCTTCAGCTCCTTGGGTACTTTCTCTAGCTCCTCCATTGGGGGCCCTGTGTTACATCCTATAGATAACTGTGAGCATCCACTTCTGTATTTGCCAGGCACTGGCATAGCCTCACAAGAGACAGCTATATCAGGATCCTGTCAGCAAAATCTTTGTGGCATATGCAATAGTGTCTGTGTTTGGTGGATGTTTATGGGCTGGATCCCCGGATGGGGCAGTCTCTGGATGGTCATTCCTTCCATCTCAGCTCCAAACTTGGTCTCTGTAACTCCTTCTATGGGTATTTTGTTCCCCATTCTAAGGATGAACAAAGTATCCACACTTTGGTCTTCCTTTTCTTGAGTTTCATGTGTTTTACAAATTGTATCTTGGGTATTCTAAGTTTCTGGGCTAATATCCACTTATCAGTGAGTGCATATCATGTGAAATCTTTACGAATGGGATCTTTATGGACGCCCAATGAAAGCAATGTCAAAGAGCTCATTCGTTCTGTCATGGGGCAGAATCTCTAACTACAAAAGAGGGAAATCGCAGAACCTGACCATGCTAAGATGCTGGTCTTCTATTTTGGCTTCCAGAACTGAAACAGAACGAAAGAACAAACAAAACACCTTTCTGTAGAGTGGGATAGCATGGCTTGGCATGGCATGGATTTGCACAGCATAGAATGTTGCCTACGGCATTTTTACAGCAATCTAAACTGACCAAGACAAAACCAGACAGAAGAGTTTATCTCTGAGAGCTCTCAGAAGAAAGCAACCTTGCCAGGCCCTTGTGCTCTTGTTCCCTGCAGAACTGTAAGGCAATAAATTTCTGTTGTTTAAGTCACTCAGCTTGTAGCGCTTCCTTAAAACAGTCCTAGAACATGAGTGCAGAATGCCAACATGCTTGATCTACAAAGCACTAGCCTAAAAGAAAAATCTAAAATAGAGTTGTATCTTACGTTCCTTATAAAAATAACCAAAGTCATTTTATAATACATATTCACATTAAATAAACCATTCATGCTATGCAAAAGGGGTGATTTAAAATGCCAATTATTTACCCTGGATGGTAAAGTCAAAGCCTGGGCTTCTAGTTTTATTGAACTGCTGTGGCAGCAACCTGTGTGCCAAACCTAACTGCATCATGGTAATTAAGATTAAAATAATATTTTTATCACTACCAAGGATTTTTACCTAAAAAAAACCCCAAAAACTCTAGAAACTGCACATGGGAACACAGCAGATTTGAAGAGTAAATCAGTAATTTCCAATAAATTGCAATTGATTTTATAAATGAAAATTGTAAACCTTAAATGAATATTAAGTATGTATTGTTTGCAACTCTCTGGGTGAAATGCTATGGAAACACAGAGGCAAGTGTTTTCAGTATAACTGCTGGGCTCACAGTGCAGTTGACACACTAGAGCAACTATAAAGAAGGGAAACAATGGCAGCATGCTCACACAAAATAGAGCAGGCACGGTTACAGATCTAAGTACTGCTGATATTCTCTCTCAGGAGCAAGAGGATCAGCCTTCACTTTATCACATGATCATATCCTTGGATATTCCCCCTTTGGTACCCTCTCTGATTTAGCCACGGGTAAGGAATTTATGCCTAACTTTGCATTATCTTTAGTTGAAATGTTACTCCAATCTCTCCATGGCCTGGGTTGTTGCAAAAACATGATCTTAAGAGTAGAGCATCTAGCTGCTTTTGCAGTAGTGTCGATGACTCCAGATACTGTGACAAACCCTAACCCTCCCCCAACCCTTCAAAAAATACTAACAGCTTAGACAGGAAGCCATCAAAAGGAATTCTTAAAAATTGTGATAAGGATTTAGAAGTGTAGCTTTTCACAATTGATGGCTTCTGGTGGATACAGGTGGGGAAGAACTCAGTTTTCTTTAAGGGACTGGCCACTGGGAGCTTGACCCTGCTCCAATGAGTATATGCATAACAGAGACTGAACATGGGGTTCTTTCTCTCTTCCCTCTCTTCCTTCCTTCCTTCCTTCCTTCCTTCCTTCCTTCCTTCCTTCCTTCCTTCCTTCCTTCCTCTCTCTCTCATTCTCTCTCTCTTCTTCCTTCCTTCCTTCCTTCCTTCCTTCCTTCCTTCCTTCCTTCCTTCCTTCCTTCCTCTCTCTCTCGTTCTCTCTCTCTCCTTCCTTCCTTCCTTCCTTCCTTCCTTCCTTCCTGTGGTTTTTTTTTTTGAGGGGTTGGGTGGGGGTGGAGGTGGATCACAAGGGTAGAAGACAGATCTGGGAGGATTGGGAAGGGAGTGTGATGGGGAATATTATGTGAAATTCCAAAATAATCAATAAAAAATATTGTGTTGAGTAAAAGAGAATGGGGCTTCTAGATAGAGCTATCCAGTCCTATCTAAAAACTATCGGAAGGAGTGTTTGATGTTGTAGGAAGGTCTATAGTGAGAAAAGGAGTCAACAACAACCTGCATTCCCAGAGAGAGTGAGGGAAAAGGAGGGAGGAAAAGAGGGAGGGAGAGAGACACACATAGAGTCAGAGACAGAGACAAAGAGAGGCTGCTGTTGCAGACCTAGAGAAGATGCCATACAGTAATAGAGCCACAGCAAAGTGACTTACCCATCAAAGTGGATGCTTGTGCTTCATCCTTCAGGTTCCACCTCTCTGCATTCATCTCCCTCCTGCTTGTCACCATCCTTCTTGCTACGTGGTTGGAAAAATGTAAAGTATGAATTCCTTTAAACTTTCCATCTCAAAACTACCATCCGTCTGAATAATTATACAATTCTAATAAAACACCACTGCTAGTGTTCTATTTTGTAACCTGTAAGCTCCCAGTTATAATCCCTCCATAATGAGCACACACTTGCACACTCTTCTGAATGTGCTGGCCTGGCAAGAACTGTTTTGCTTTGCTGTTTGACTCTCAAGTGTTGGACTGAAAACAGTTGCCTGCGATAGGAAATAACACTGGGTGGGAATCACTATGGCTGAGTCCTAGTGTACCTGGCTCTGATATGCACGTGAGCCACTCGGCTCGCTCGCTTCTGAGTTTGTTTATGCTTAACCTGCTCACCAGAAGCTAATGGATGGTTCTCTTTAGCTAACAAATTACCCATAACACAGACCTTCTTGTGGTTCTGGTAGGGATGCTCACCTCGCCAACATGTCCTCAGCTCACACACACAACCCAACCGGTCAGTTGCATTCCTTTTGCCTGAGAATTTAATTCTGGGGCAGAAAAAGAAAATCCAGAAGAAGAATGCATCCCGACGTGTGTCCCTGAAAGCTGACTTACCTTGAAGCTGAGTCCTTTGGAGCTGTCCTACAGAGTTTTCTTTAGGATGACCTGCACTTTTTAATAACTTGTTTTTGCCAAAATAACCATATAACTTCTATCACTTATAGCACAAGAACAGATTCTACCCCCTTCAATAAGAATTAAAATAGGCACAAATAAAATACTTTGTCTTTCCTTGCCAATAGACCTTTCCCAGGAAGAGCTACTTAGGACCAATTGGGAGGCATGTTAGAGTGGTCTCAGGCGTCTGAAACTCGTGAAAGGAAGGAACAGGCCAGGGTGGGGTCCAGAGTTAAAGGGAGAGACATGTGGACAGTGGGTGATTGCTCATTGGATGATGAGATGGTTATTCTTCATGATTTGTAGGTTCTAAGCAACATCCTAACCAGTTCAATGTGGTCAACTGCACGGATAAAGTGGTCCGTGTAGAGAGAATCTTTACATACTTGTGGAAGCATCATGGGTCAATAAAAGGCCTATGCCCAATGAGATAGGATTCTGGGAAACAGTCAGGTGTGAGAGGTTCACTCTGAATACTGACAGAGATGATAGCATGAAGCTGAGGAGAGGGAACCAACCACATGTTGGAACTTGGGATAGAATAAATGAGTAATTAATTCACGAGCTAGTCAGGGAACAAGTCAAACCTTTCGGCCTGGGCATTTGTTCATGAAATATTAAGTCTTAGAGTTGTTGTTTCTGGGAACAAAGAGGTGGCAGGGGTTGGAGGAGGGGCTTTGGCTGCAGGTCAGTATTGAATTTTTACACTGTTTTAAGTGCCATAGGTAGAGAAAGACATTGGGGTTTTATGTCTGTCATCCTATATCTTTGGCAAGGGCCTATAGATAAGAGTCTTTATAATGTTGGATCATGCATTAATTCAAATGTCTATTGTTATGACAATCACCATGACAGAAAGCAACTTGGGGAAGAAGGCTTTATTTCAGGTCTCACTCCATCACTAAGGAAAGTCAGGGCAAGAACTCAAGGCAAGAACCTGGGGACACGAACTGAAGAGGTCCATAGAGGATCTCTGCTTAGGCAATCCGATGGAAGCATTTTCTCAGTTGAGGTTGCTCTTCCCAAATGATCCTGGCATGTGTCAAGTTGACAAAAACTAACCATCATACGAAGCATTCTTATTACTGTATGCATGTAGAAGGCACACAGGTGGCAGAAACTTCATTATAGCAATCAAAGGTTTTTTTTATGTATATCTCACAAATATATACCAGCAAACCATTAGTGGAACTGATTTTTGTTACTAAAGTGTACATTGAGTGTTGACAGTCTCTGGATGTGGCAGAGACAGTAATTTGAGCACAATTCGTATTTGTGTGCTTTTCAATAACAGAAAAAAACTCTTATCATGAATCTTCTTCCTATTTTCCATGTATAAATACAGAGGAATGTTTATAATAGACCAAGAAGGCCCAGTTAGAGCATTGGTGACTTTGTTGGCCTGTGGGGATTTGTGGGTACTTATGGCTTTGATATCATAGAGACATGAGCCATATCCACAGGTCCCATGTCACTCATTCTTCTGACTTAGAGCACTGGCATCCCTGCTCCTTTAGTCTAAAGCACTCACGACATCCCAAATATTCACTGTTTATGAGGCTGTGGATCTTCTGTTTTCCTTAACTCTGTCTTGGAGAAATAGACAACTTGTCACTTGCATACAACGTAGAGCTGTCAGCCAGAATGCTGATTTGGAGGAGGTCATAGAGGACTGGCAATAAAGCAGGAGAGGGATATTGTCCCCATGAATCAGGTTTTACTTTTTATCTGTTTCACTTTTCAGGAAAAATGAAAGAAGACATTTTAGCAGAAACTGAAGAAGAAAGGAGCTGGATGAGATAAGTTTAGGCATCTTGGAATTACAGACCACTCTTTGAAAGAACCATTGAGCCTTTAGAGGGAAGAAGCCCAGTGAACTATGGGAGCCTCTGGCAAACAGGCAGGGAAGGGCACACAAGGTTGACTGAGATCCTTATATCTTTGGCCTTGCTTTCTTGACAAGAGCCTGCACGTGAGAGTCTCCAGAATGCTGGATCATGCATTACCACAAATGTCTTGGCAAATATTTCTATTGCTGTGATGATCACCATTGACTATAATGTGCATACTGTGTTTAATAGCCACGTTATTACGTTATTGATGAATCTCAATGAAAAGAAGATTCAAAAATCCAATAAATGTAAGTGCATCCAAAATCTTATATACTATTCTTTTCTTGTGCATTGCTCCATGTTCTGTTACTTTAGTGACCTCTTGTCAGTAAGGACTGAGAATATTAATTAGAAAATTCTATAAATAAGTAAAACATTTTAAATTGCACACTCTTCTTAGTGGTGTGACAGACAGACATTTTGCCGCAGTTGATTCTGCTTGGGACTTAGATTAATCCTTTGTTCAGCATAGCTACACTATATATGTTACCCTCCCATCAATTACTTAATATCATCATTACAATGAATAAACTATAGCAGTATACAGTGTTGTTTGGGTTCAAGGAATCCAGACATAGTAGCTTGATAGTACATTTGCTTCCAAATAAATAACAGAAGTAAATGGGAAAATATATAAGTGAAATTTATAGAGAATAATTGTCTTTATATATATGTATCTTCAAGTGTATTTAAATTTTCTCTCTCTCTTTCTCTGTCTCTCTCTGTCTCTGTCTCTCTCTCTGTTGCTCTCTCTCTCTCTCTCTCTCTCTCTCTCTCACACACACACACACACATTTAATCATTCTGCTGAGGTTTGTGATGAGAACTGGTATTTTACTCTTCTTTGGCCATCATGGTTGTACTTACACATCCTGAGCTTCTTTTTAATCTCCAGCTCCTTTTAAAAGCATTAATTATGTGGAGTGGTATGAGCACACTAAAATGACTATTTTATGCTCCAGCCTCTAATCACAAATCCTACTATCTATACTTCTGGTGGTATTTTTCCAGATACAATGGAAGGCACATTTAAACAGCTTTTCTCTGAAAACCTTTAATTAAATAGATATGCCTCGGGAAACATGGAAAAACCACTTACCTTTCAAATGGACAATAATAGCATCACACCCGGGCTTTCTCTTACAAACCATCCTTTATGTAGGTACCAATCATCTCGCTAAGAGATATGTACAACTCCCTAATTTCCAGTCAAGAGACTTTTACACGTGGAGAATAAAAAGAAAAGTCCATACCCCTACATTTAAAGCTTTCTACCACCTGACCTGTGAGGACTTTAATCAGTCTTTCTGTTTCTCTCTTCCTATTCACCTAGGCTCACTGAGTAGTTGATCCCTAACATTACCTTCCAGACATCTTGCTGTGTTCATTGCCTGGTGCTTCCTAACTTGATAGTTACTGTCTCTCTTTAGTTCTATAGTTCACTGAGACTTGGCTCCTTCTATACCCAAGATCACTGGACATTACAGAAGTTGACCTTACACCTGCCTCCTTGGCTCACGAAGTCACATCCAAGAGAAATGACCTCTGGAAGGCATGTGTATCACAAAGACTGTATGTGGTTCTCAGAGACAAATGGAGAGGGGAAACTAATCAACAGGGCGGGTTTCAGAATAGAAGGAAGAATTGTTCCTATAATGGCAGAGTGGAGGATAGAAAACCATTCTAAATAAAGCATGCAAGGATGCTTTATGTATTGCTTAGAGTACCTCCAACATTTTAAAAAATAACATCAGACTGCCAAGCTACCTACTGAAATATCTTTTGTTTTAATAAGAGTTTCTATTGTTATAAAGTGGCACCATGACCACAGCAACTCTTATAAAGAAAACAGGTAACTGGGACTGGCTTACAGGTTCTGAGGCTCAGCTCATTATGATCGTGGTAGGAATCATGGCAGCATGCAGGTTCATGATCTGCAGGCTGCAAAAGGAGACCATGTCACAACCTGGCATAGCTTTAGCATATAAGACCTCAAAGCCTTGCCTCCACAGTGACAATCTTCCTCCAACAAGGCCATACCTTTAATAGTGTCACTCCCTATGCCCAAGCATTCAAACACATGAGTCTGTGGAGGTCATACCAATTCAAACACCACACCTTTGGATTATTGAAAGTAAGGCCAATACCACACAGGAGGAATCACATGGCTTTAATGAAAAGGTCTCTCAGGAAGCAATGGTTGTGAGCTCACAAGGTACAGGAGGAAACCTACTCCTATTAATAAACATAGAGTCAAACTACACACCGACTTTGTGTCTCACTACCAATATGTTAGTGTAACTCTCAAACCTCATCAGAGACATTTCTTTGTGCAGAAGCTCAAGTAAAATGCAGAAAAAGGTGTCTACAGAGTGCTCGGTCAGGAATGGGACATCTGTATCCACAGGCCCTCTTCCCAAGGTTCAGGGACCATGTCAGAAGAGGGCACCTGAGAATTGTAAAAATTATATTATATTAATTATTATATTAATAACAATCTAAAATATTAATTTTTACAGTTTAAAGAATCAACCAAACCTAAGCATTAGTAGTAAAATGTTGCTTATTGTCTTAGGGTTTTCATTGCTGTGAAGAAACACCATGACCAAGACAACTCTTATAAAGGACAACATTTAATTGGGGCTGGCTTACAGGTTCTGAGGTTCTGCTCATTATCATCATGGTAGGAAGTATGGCAGGGTCCAAGAAGGCATGGCACTGGAGGAGCTGAGAGTTTTACTTCTTGTACTGCAGTCAACCAGGAGAAGACGACTGTGTCTCATATTGGGCAGAGCTTGAACACATATATTACCTCAAAGCCCTGCCTCCACAGTGACACGCCTTCTCCAACAAGACCAAATCTCCCAATAGTGCCACTCCCTGGGCCAAACATATTCAAAGCACCATACATACATTGAATAAATATTGCATATTTACTATATGCCAGTCCTTCCACTTCAAATGGATTGAGTCTCATAGAACCCTTAAAAAGTGAATAGTATTTATGTAGTAGAGGAAACTGTGTATCAAAGATGGTAAGAACTTACTTCAAAGAACCATAAGTCAGGAAGTCATATGACCAACATCAGGTCTGTCTGTGGCCAGCCTCATGCATATGCCTTGGATGCTACACAAACAACCACAGAGACAACAAGAGTAGAGAGAAAGGATTACACTTTCGAAGACAGATACACAGTGTGAACAACACAGTTTGGCTTTTCAAAGCTCTTCTAGAATTTCTGGAATGTAAATTCCATGCTTTTATGGTGTTTTAAATAAAAAGTAGTTCTTGAATGTTTGCTTCTCATAGTATTTCTCCTTGCCAAAAATTTCCTTTGCAAAGAACAAGATACAGAGAGTTGCTGTGTTGATTTAACTGTTATGAGCAGAGCAAAATTACCTCACTGCTATTAAAACCAAAACTGTTATCAAAAGATGTTCCTTCTTTCATAACAAGCAAGTCTGTAAGGATGTGAAGAATTCAGAAAACTCACATAGGAGAAACTACTTGAAAAGTGAGTCAGGGATCAAAATGTCTAATGGAAAGAAAAATTCAATGGAAGTGGTAAATGAATGACACGGAAAATCATTGAGGTGCTAACAGAACCATTTCAACCAGTATCCTATCCACCACACCTCATGATAAGTTAAACCTGTTGCTCATTAACCCTTTTCACCCTCCCATTCCTGCTTCTGAATCTGTGACCACTGACAGAACTCTGCATATCTTCTTATATCTTAAAGTCGTCTCACTTTAGTTTTTCAAAGGTTTATGGGCTACTTTTTATATTTTCTCTCTCTGGTGTACTTTAGTATCAGTTGCTAATTTTCATAGAAAATCCAACTACAGGGTTGGGGTCTATCTCAGTTAGGGTTTTACTGCTGTGAAAACACACCATGACCAAGGTAAGTCTTATAAGGACAATATTTTATTGGGACTGGCTTACAGGTTTAGAGATTCAGTCCATTACCATCAAGGTGGGAGCATAGCAGTGTCCAGGTGGGCGTGGTGCAGGAGGAGCTGAGAGTTCGACATCTTGTTCCGAGGTCAAACAGGAGAAGACCGGCTTCCAGGAAGCTAGAAACAGGGTCTAAAAGCCCACCCCCACAGCAATACACTTCCTCCAACAAGGCCACACCTCTTAATTGTGCTACTCCCTGGGCCAAGCATATTCAAACCAGCACAATGATGCAGCTCAGTGTTAAAGGTGTTTATTGTGCAAGCTGATGATCTGAGTTCAGTCTCTGGAACCAGGGGCTAAAGCTAGATGTCATGACACATCTGTAATCCCAGAACTCCTAAGGCAAGATGGGAAAGATGGGAGGCAGAAGAGGAAAATCACCTAGAACTCATCATCCACTTAGCCTGGAGTATGTCATAGGAAAGAACAAGGGAGACTCTGTCTCACCAGGGAAAGAACTGACTCACAGACTCCTGGAAGTCAGTCATTCTCTGGCATGCACAGAGACCACACACACAACATAACACACACACACACACACAGAGAGACAGACAGACAGGCAGACAGACAGGCAGACAGACAGACAGACAGACAGACAGACAGACAGACAGACAGACAGACAGATAGATAGATAGATAGATAGATAGATAGATAGATAGATAGATTTAAAGAAAATCCTACTGTGATGGTGTGTCATGCCTACTGGCATGGCATTTGGAAGATAAAGCCAGGAGGATCCAGAATTCCAGACCAGTCTGATCTACCTGGAAAGATCTCCTGATTCATAAAAAGAAGAAATAAAAAGCCTATTGAATTTATGAATGAACTCTTACATGAATGGATGCTTTTCACTGTTGAAGCAGCAACAATGGATCTTAGACAACCAGTGATTCCTTAGGGTCTTTAACAAAATCTGTGGTTCGCTTCCTTTGCATTCTGTACACTTTGGGGGGAGTTACATAGTAGTTTTGTTATCATAGTCCATAAAATGTTTTGGCCAAGTTTTTCAAGTCATAGGTTAGGTAGCTTGCTACTCAGTTGTCTTTTTACATTTACTTATTATTCTTAACTGTACTTTGGATAATTTGAATTTTTCTATCAGGACAGAAGTTAGGATTTTGAAAATGAGAATACAATCAGACATTTATGTCTTTCACTTTTTGTCATATAGGATACTTGAGACATAGATTAGGTCCAGTGTCAGAGACAGTAATTTCATTGTGTTTGTTATACATGCCACTGTTCAATATGGTGTTTGCTGTATTTGTTGATATGTCACTTATCAAAGAAAGGAAGTTCCCTTCAGTTTTTAGCTATATTTATTGTTAGCAATGGATGTTAGTTTAAATGCATTTAAATTAAGAATAAATGGAAATAATTATATAGTGATTGAAAATGGCTACATTTCTTTTTGTTTGTTTGTTTGCTTGCTTGCTTGTTTTTGTGTCTTGGTTTATTTGATTGTTTCCAAGACAGGGTTTCTCTGTATAGCCCTGGCTGTCCTGGAACTCACATTTCTGGAATTGAGGGCATTATAGCCTTACAGGCTCCTGTGATCACTGACAAAATTAATTTTGTTGTGGTTTAGGATTGAGATCTGTGTCTTGCTGGTTGTTACTCAGTAATTTTTCTCGTTCTTAAAGGTCTCAAGTCCGTGTGACTTCTTATAGTTCTCTCAATGTGGCTTCTTACAGCTCTACCTAAGACTCAACAACTTGGCAGCTTTCTTCTAAGACCAAGGAAAGAAGTTCTCCCTGTCTCCATTTATCTGTATCCTACTCTGCTCTTTAGCTCTGCTCTTCTCTACTCTACTCTACTTTATACTGCTCTATTCTATGGAATTAATATTTGCTCTATTTTACTATGGAAAGGCATGCCATGAAGGAGAAGCAGGTCCAGGAGTGGTAAAGCATCCCACAATACTGATACATATGGTTTGATTTCAACTTCTAAAAATTCCTCTGTATTTGTGATCACATTGTTTGTTTTTTAAAAGATTCTGAAATTTTCTTAGAAACACTTTTTTCTTAGTCTTATTTGTTTGCTTATTGAGTCAAATCTAATAGATGTCAGGAATCTTCTAGATTGCTTTTCTACACCATTATTCCTACTCAAGCCTTTACGTTTAGGGTTTATCTTAGTAATTTTTTTCCTGTTACTAACTTGAATATTTATGTTAATTTTATTTACCTCTCTCCTTCTAGTTTTCTATGAGACATATTTAACACACACACACACACACACATCTATTTTCTCCTGGCACCAGTGTGCTTCTCCATAAGTAATTTTTTTTCTTCAAAGAGTAGATCCAATGAGAGAAGGAAAACTTCAAAGTTACAGAAAAGAATGGAAAGGTAAAGTTTAGTGCCTGACTCTGTGGATACTAAAAGCCTGATAAAGGTGTATTTCACTTGTGACTTAAGGCAATTGTAAAGAGCTCTATTCTATTCTAGTCTATTCTATTCTATCCTATACACAGAAGATGAATGTGGTCATAATGGAATTAAAATGGATAGAGAAAGACAGACAGAAAAGCCATACTTTGGATACCCATCCTGCTCCAATGAAATGAAGCAATTGTTGGATACTAGACATGCAGGAAGCCTGTGAAACATAAAAGCAAAGAAAAGGATCTCCCCCACCTCAAGGTTTTTCTGGAAGAATAAAAGTCTGCCAATGCTGGGCTGTGGTGGTACATGCCTTTAATCCCAGCACCTGGGAGGTAGAGGCAGGTGGATTTCTGAGTTCCAGGCCAGCCTGGTCTACAAAGTGAGTTCCAGGACAGCCAGGGCTACACAGAGAAACCCTGTCTTGAAAAACCGAAAACAAAAAACAAAACAAAACAAAAAAACCAAAAACCAAAAAACAAAAGACTTTATCCTCAACAGATTTCTTTGGAACTCTGACCTCAAGAAAAGTAAGGTTTGTTTGAAGCTATTCTTTTGTGATAACTTGCTAGCAACAGCAGGAATCTAATATAATGGTAACAATCAGGACTACAGTTACCCCAGTGCATGCATGTGAACATAAGTGCCCGTTGAGAATTCTAAGTGTAAACTGAAGTTCCTAGAAAAAAAAAATTCATCTGTACATTGAAGATGTTATATGGTGAATTGGGTGACTAAAATTTTGTGATTGTGGTGAGTTGAAATGTTGATTTAGAGCAATGCTGGTTACCGATTTTCAACTTTACAAAATCTAAGAATCACCTAGAAACTGATGATTCTCTGGGCAGGTCTGGGGGGAATTCTTAGATTGGATTTATTGAGGTTGGAAGCCCCTTTGTAAATGTGGCTAGCACTATCCCAAGGGCTAAGATCCTGAACAGAATGAAAATGAGCTGAGCACTTGTTTTTCTGGTTTGAGGATGCAATGTCACCAGCCTCACACTCCTGCCTCCACGTCTTGAACCCATTATCAAACATCTACCTGTGAATGGGAAGAAACCCTACTTCCTTAAGTTGTTTTTGTCAAAACAATATTAAAAGTAACTAATATAGAAATCTTGTAGCAAAAGGTGGGTCATTGCTGGAATAAACCTGACCTTGGGATTCTTAGGTTCTTGAAACTGGCGAAGAATGTGGTACTATTTGGAACTTGGGGCAAGAAAAGACCTAGAACACCATAAACAGAGATCAATGTCCCACTCTGAAGGGAATTTGGAAAACAGTCATATAAATGTTATTTTTAATATAAAAACATATAGTAATTTAATATGGTGGATGTATTTCTTTCTCCTAGCTAGTTCCCAGTAATGACACAGAGAGACTGAGATTTATTTTCAAGCTTCACCTCAATACCTGGGCAGTTAAATGGTCTATCTTAACTCCTAAGCTCATCTGGCTATCTTCCAGCAAAGATCTTCATAATACTTGCACTTACGGCCTTCCATTCTCTAGCTAAACTCTAAATAGTTTTCTCCTTCCTTCTCGTAGCCAATCTGAATCTCCCCTCCTCTCTCCTTTTCTCTTCTGATCAGCATTGGGTGATCAGCATTTATTGACAAGGCAAAGAATAAATGGTAAGAATTATTTATACAAACTTGAGACAGGAGATTCTTTTTTTTAATTTACTTTTTAAATTAGGTATTTTCTTCGTTTACATTTCAAATGCTATCCCAAAAGTCCCCCATACCCTCTCCCCCCCTACTCCCCTACCCACCCACTCCCACTTCTTGGCCCTGGAGTTCCCCAGTACTGAGGCATATAAAGTTTGCAAGACCAAGGGGCCTTTCTTCCCAATGATGGCCGACTAGGCCATCTTCTGATACATATGCAGCTAGAGACACGAGCTCCGGGGGTACTGGTTAGTTCATATTGTTGTTTCACCTATAGGGTTACAGACCCCTTTAGCTCCTTGGGTACTTTCTCTAGCTCCTACATTGGGGCCCTGTGTTCCATCCAATAGCTGACTGTGAGCATCCACTTCTGTGTTTGCCAGGCAAATAGCTATATCAGGGTCCTTTCAGCAAAATCTTGCTGGTGTATGCAATGGTGTCAGCGTTTGGAGGCTGATTATGGGATAGATCCCCGGGTATGGCAGTCTCTAGATGAGACAGGAGATTCTTGACATAAGCATTATAATGTCATGTCTGGATTAGGTAAGATATGAAAGCAGAGAAATCAGTGTTTGAATAACACATGGATAACATTTACATAGTGCACAAAAACATTATGCCTATATAGGCATGCCAAAAGAAACATGGGCAGTGGAAGCCCAAATGATGAGATTTCAGAGGAAACAAGGATGCTTTTAAGAACTGGGTTCATGGCCATTCCTGTTATATTATGGCAAAGAAACTGCTTGTATGCCTCTCATATCCTAATAGCTTCAGTGAGGCTGAACTCAAAATTAAGGAAATAATTTGTTTGATGCTGTAACCTCCTTCAGCCTACACAGGCTGGTTTAGACCTTCCACCACTGAGGCAAAGCCACCTGCTGTGCTGCTTCTCATCCCTCTCCTTTGATGTGTCACTGCCTGCCCACTGCCTGAGGCCCAACCAGTTCTCCAAGATTTTCCAAAGTTAACACTGAACTGTGATTTTCGCGAGTTCCTGCTAAAAGGCAATTCTGACAACTTCACAAGAAACTTGGCATGACTGGGAATGAGCCTCCCCTCTCCTTTATAAAGCGTGTCCACCGCCATTAAAGTTGAGCCTTGATCAGAATCCTGTCTTGGTTCCATGTCTCTCTCTCTCTTCTGCCTAGATTCCTTTTCTTTCAGCTCCAAGATGCCTCCCAGGCTCGAACCCAGACATGAGAAAAACAAGTTGGCGCCTAACGTGGGACCTGAGAAAGACAGAGGGCACTGGAAGAAACACTGCCAGTTTTGAGCTCCATAGAAGAAGAAAAGAATTAAAGAAAATTTGTACCGGAGAAGCAACAGGCATAAGGTTGCTAGATGTGGTACGGTCTAAGCTTGAACAGCGCTAAACCCGCGCTAGATTTGCTTAGGTGCAGCAGTGATATCAGGATCTAGGAATGTAACAGGCTGATGGCCGCAGCTTCCAGAAGCTGCTTTTAGGTGAGAGTGATAAAAGAATTTAGATTTAATAATCAGGCAGATTGGTTGCAGTTGGAAACTGCATCAGGCGGGAGGAAAATGTCCCAGAAGCAGAGAGAAATTTTAGGTGGCAACTTGCTTTATTCTCTCTGGGCCCTACAGCAGAAGTTTTTTTACCCTCTTTGTGTTTTTGTCTAAGGTCTTGTCTAATGTCTGGCGCACCAGTCTGTCCACGTGTTCAATTCATGTGTGTTCATGTCTAGTCGTCTGAATGACTGAATGTTCTGTGTTTTATGTTAGAAAATAAAAGATGGTTAATATTTTCTCTGCTGGTATAGCAAAGCCGAGAGTGGCCACATGCTTTAGCCAGGATCAGGCACAGCAAGAGGGCCCCTGCTAGAAAAACTGTTTTTTAAAAAAAGCGAGTCTGCAGCCTCATGGTTTGGGACAAAATAGCTGATAAATTTTTTTTCCTAATAAAATTCTCTGCATTAGTGATTATTACATTTAGCTAATGACAAAGTGCTTTTTATTTTATAATTATAGCTAGAAAAATTAATATTCTCTGATTGGTCTAAGTGTAGCTGCTTCATTTGGTTTTTTACTGGTAATGTGCTCTGCGTGTCTTCACAATCAGCTCATAAGTTATTGGTTAGGACTAAATAATTGTTACATTGGTAACAGAAGGTTAGCCTTAAATTGGCAACTCAGGAGTTTTTCAAGCACATGGCATAAACAGGCCAAAAACTGGGCCTCCTAAGATACTTCTAGCTGAGATAATATTTAATGTGATTCTTATCCTAGAAAGTAAATTTAAAGATAAGATTTAAAGCTTGCACTGTCATGTATTCATAGGTATAAATTGGCAGCCAAACTTCGTAATATGATAGTAATGCTTCTAATATTGATTCTAAAGATGATAAATAGTTTTGAAATTGGGTTTTGCTTTCCCAAAGTTGTAGTTATGGTCTAATATTGCAAAGAAACGTAAAAGTTCTAAAATCTGTCCTCATGGCAGGAGGAACTAGCTCAGAGCAGCCTCAGTGAGGTTTGTGTGACTTTCTTTTGTCTTGCAAACGGTGCTTAAAGAAGAGCTTCTCTTTGCCTTCTTCCTTGCCTCTCTTTGCCTCCAGGGGAAATTCCTTTTAGATAAAAGAGCACCTTTGCAGATCTAGCCAGATGCTGTTTTAATAAAGTTCAAATTCAAAGTTTATAAAGGGTCAATCAGACTGTAGAATTTATAAAGGCATTGCAATCTGGTTTGCCTACTTTTTATATAGTTATTATAGATCTAAAAGCTTGTTTTTTCCTTCGCATCTTAATAATTGTAAAGGGTTTGCTTCTAGTGAGTTTGTAATAACTGGAAAATTTTGCCTCTAGGTGTGGCTAAATATAGGTCTACATCATGTAAGAAATTCTTATCATTTCTGCTGCTATACAAGAAGCCAAGAGTTTGAATCTTTCAGTGTATATTGTTTTGTAAGTGGAAAGTATTTTATTAGCTAATGTCTCTCAAGGGAAATTTACTTAAAACCTTAGCTGTCATCAAGCTGACCCTAAGCAGAGCCGCTTTATCCTTACTATAAACATTTATCTGGTTCCTGTTAATCCTTTTGAAGTCATTCCTTTGTTTTATGTCAGATAACTTCTAGGTACTTTGCCTGCTGTGACTTCCGACCCCCTTTATTTTCTGTATTCTTTGGCTCCCAGCCAGAGGGCTACTGACAGCTATGGGGCAGGGCCTTTGGGCATGCAGCTTTCCCTCAACGTGGTGATGCAGGAGGCCGCCAGATAGCGGGCAGCTTTATAGCGAACTCAGGGGAGGTCCTTGCTTGCTATTGCCCCATGAGCCTCCTCCTGTCCCCGCTAGGGTAGCTGTATTTTTCCCGCTAAGACTCGGGGTGCTCCGCCATCCTCGCTTGGGTTTCCTAGCCTGAGAGGAAGGCTGAGGTGGTGGCAGTGGCCGCGGAAGGCAGTGCCAAGAAAGGCACACACTGCCTCTGCTTCAGAGATGTGGGGCTCAGCAGCAGGTCGAAAACAAGAGTCATTTTCAGAGTGGCTCCGCATGCTATGGTGGTGAGCAGCCGAGGTTCAGCTAGGGCGGGGCCGAGAAGGAAGATGGCAAACAGCCCCCCCGCCCCCCAGGTGCCCAGTGGGTGTAGGGCCCGAGACTGCCACAAGACAGGTGGGCGGGGATGAGGTGGCGCTCACCTCAAAGAACAGTTTCAACATCCTATTAAAACTACTGTGGTGCTAATAAAGAATTGTAAGATATAGTTGGGTATTTTAGAAAACCTATAACAAAAATTGTCTTAAGAACTTAACAAAGTGTCTGTTCCTTGTTCCAAACAGCAATTGGTTATTACAGAATATTAATAATTGATCTATTGCATACCATCATTTTAAATAAAATTGATAATCAATATCCCAAAGATAAGCTAAAAAATTGTTTTTATTCATGCTTCTGTATCTTCTATAAATTTATGCATGCATGCATCCCAATTACTGTGTTTAAAAACAACTCCTCTATGGGAAATAAGTAGATGTGAATTAGATCACACGCTTATTCTTTTGAGCTTCCCCTTGCTTCAGCACAGATAATTAAGTTGTGTGCTGTGGGTGTTGTTTTAAAATACTGAACAATCAAACCTTAATTTGTATATTAATAGTCAATATTATATCTCAGGGCTCACAATTGCTTAAGATTGTTGGTTCCTCGGATGCTATTAATTCTCAAATTTGCGATTGCTTATGCATATACAACTCATAAGAAAAAATGCTATCCTTTTAAGAAGACTGTTTTTGAACATTTAATAAATTGTTCTGGATTGCCTAGACATCTTAGAGCAATGCCATGCTGGATTTATATCTCAGGCAGTCTATAGGTCCTACATATAAGATAAATTAGATATATGATCTCATTCTTTATATATTCAAAACAGTTATGGTTTAAGATATTTTAATATTCTTAGAAATTGTGCATATCAAATTATAAAAAATTCTTTGCTATTAGTGTCCTCAGTTACTACTTGTTACCACATAATAGTGTTAATTCTTGAGGACCTATACTTAATAAATTACTGCAAATGAATGCTCTTATTTCTGATTAATAAATAAATAAATTATACACATGTGACTATTAATAACTTTTCAAGCCCTCTAGTTACAATCACTCTTTAAGAGAAACAATTGAAAGTGCTATTAGTCACTGCCCATGTTACATTAAAACTGACTATAACAGTCAAGTATTTGGGATATTTTGTCAACGTATTATTAATTCTCAAGGACAAGGTATTGTAGAACTTTAAAACTTTAGCTTCTTAAAAGACAAAGAAGGGGGAAATTATATTCCCATGCATATTATTTAAATCATACTTTTATTTTAGAATTTTGAAATTTGGATATCAAAGATTTTAATAAATGCCTTATAGTATCTTAAAAGGATCTACTTATTGGCATATGGTTTGATCCTGAACAGCTACCTTATTAGGAAAGGGAAAAGCATAGGTTCTCTCCACAGAATGCTGCAGAAACATGATGGCTAATTCGTGTGACAGGCTGACAGGTAAGTTCACTCTGTGCCCTGACTTTAGTGACAAGGAAGCTAAATTGGGTACATGTTTTTGACCCATCCTTGCTTGCCATTTTTCCAGTTTGGACAGGTGAAGCTGCCATGCTTCAAGCTTTTTAACTTTATGGTAAAAAGAACATCAGAGACTGTGTATTCTGACTTAGAAAGATTAGTCATATAACAGAGTTATAATGATTCTTCTCTTTTCTTCAATGTGAACAGTTATTCTAACTCAAACTTAGACTAGTCTAGTAATAATTCTGTTATTAGAGATTCCTATTGAAGATAGCTAAAATTCTTAATTACCTAGCAAGTTAATTTGGAGCTCAGCCTCCACTTCCAGAGAATCTCTGGCCTTTCTGCAATTCTCAAGGCCAGCTCCCCAACACTGGGAGCTCAAAGCCTGAGCTTGATTGTTGCTAATTTGCAACTGAATGGAGTACCTGGACTTATTCAAAGCAGCTTTTATACTGTTGCTTTTCACTGTCCCACCTTTGTTTCTCAAGCAGGTCAGTCAACACCGTTCAGCCTGACAGCAGCAGGAGTAAAACCTTGCCTCCAACAGTGCAGGTGACAGTTATTATTCTTCATCTAGAAGCGTTCTAAGTACATATTGTGGCTTTGGTCTGAATTGGGAGTATGGTGTGCTATGAGGGCCTAACAGTCAATGACGGGCACCCAGATCTCAGAATCATAACAATCTAAGACAGGGGAACATGCCAAGAGGCCGTGGCTGTTAATTATACACCACAGAGCCATGTTTTGTGTAAAATAAACACAAACAAGCTGCACGTACACTCCTATGAAAGATAAGGATGATTTGAGAAGATCTAAGATTTCCTAAGACAGGTGGGGTCACCAGCCACCATAACTCCCAGGCAGGACTATAGAGCATAAATAAAATTTATGCCTCACTCCAGTTTTGTTTAATATTATTTAAAGGGGAGAAAATGTAACCTCCTTCAGCCTACACAGGCTGATTTAGACCATCTGCCACTGAGGCGGAGCCACCCGCTGTGCTGCTTCTCATCCCTCTCCTTTGATGTGTCACTGCCTGCCCACTGCCTGAGGCCCAACCAGTTCTCCAAGATTTTCCAAAGTTAACACTGAACTGTGATTTTCGCGAGTTCCTGCTAAAAGGCAATTCTGACAACTTCACAAGAAATTTGGTGTGACTGGGAATGGGCCTCCCCTCTCCTTTCTAAAGTGTGTCTGCCGCCATTAAAGTTGAACCTTGATCAGAGTCCTGTCTTGGTTCCATATCTCTCTCGCTTCTGCCTAGATTCCTTTTCTTTCAGCTTCAAGATGTCTCCCAGGCTTGAATCCAGACATGAGAGCTGCAGGCCGGTAAATTTCAAAACAGAGTAGCATTCTGTCATGCATTCTGTTTACTGTTCTGACCAGGTTTATTGTGATATAGAGCAAGAAAAAGAACAAAACTATATTTCTAACTATGATTTTGATGCAGAACAGAATGAGTCTAATGTTGCAAACAATGTTTGGAGAGATAAGAGTGTGTATGGCTCTTGCAGAGTTTGGATCCCAGCACATTGAGTGGCTTAAAACTGCTTGTACCTTCTTCTCCAGTGGACAAGACACCATCTTTTGGCCTTTGCAGGCACCTGCATTCACACATACTTAGCCCCACAAAGACATATACACAACTAATTTAAAAATATATTTTTTAAATTGCAGTAATCTGAGAGTATATATATGTATGTATAAAATCATTAAACAGAAACAGTTACATTGTAGAAATTCTACACTGGAGCAATAGAAAAGATGCCCGGAGGGCAAGGTCCCCATCAAAGGCCCCGTCTTCTCAAAATACAAATTCCTTTGAAAGGTGAGAGACTGAGCTAATGCTAATGAAAGTATTTCCTACTGAAAACCATTGGTTTTCCTAGGATTAACATGTGGAGGGTCATACAACTGTGATCCAAGGGGACAGGCTAAAGGTAGACTTGGCAGTATCATTTATGTACTGCTTTTCATGGGAAGAAGAATGTGAAATCGATAGTTATTTTGGCCCTCACCACACCGAGGTTTCACACAGCCTCAGAGGCCAAGCAGTATGTGACAGGGGTAGAGCCTTTATAAAGAAGTCCCATGAGGCCAATGCAGGAAGTTGTGAAGGTAGAGTCTATGCTACAATGGAGCATCCAAAATGCTAAAGATGCCAGTACTGTGTGAGTGTGCCTCAGGTAGAGGGGTGGTGCTACCTGAGCCCTTTAGAGCATAGATGATTCCATCACAGGCCCCAGATGCCAAACATGGAGCTGCAGGATTTGGTGCTTGCCCTGTTCGAGTTTCAGCCTTGCTTTGGTGCACTCCTTCCTTGCTCCCATCACTCCCATTTGTAATGGAGCTGCTTATTCTGTGACACATATAGTGAGAGTGTGTAACTGGTGTTTTGATGTTCTAGGGGCTCATAGTTAAAAGACTACTTGAGTTTCAGAAGAGACCCTGCATTTGTATAATTTGAGGGATTGTTAAAGACTTTGGGGGCTTTTGAAATTGGACTACATACATTGTATGAGATAGCCATGAGCCTATGAGGACAATAGATAGACTGTTGTGACTTAAAAGTGGCGTGTTATGATGTCAAATTGATCATGAGTAGACGTGGGATGGCTCTTGGCTGTCAACTTGAGAGAATTTACAATCACCAAAGAGACAAGCCTCTGGGCTCCCTATCTTGATAGGGTTTCTTGCAATGGGAAATGTGAGTGACATTATTTCATGGGTTTGGAGCGTGACAAGACGAGCACCAGGGTTTTTTTTTTTTTTTTTTTTTTTTTTTTTTTTTTTTTTTCTGTTTCCTGAATGCAGAGGCAAAGTGACTAGGTGTCTCACTTTTGCTACCATGCTTTCTCTGCCTTGATAGTCTGTATAGCCTTGGACTGTAAACCAAAACAAATAGCCCTTTTAGCAGCTGCTATTATTAGGTAACCTTGCCACAATAAGTATATTTGGTAAGCCCATTAATTTATGGCTCTTTTGTTCTGGCTTATGAAAAGTTTACATACCCACTCCCACACTAGATCATATCATTTAGGACAACCTGAATCTATATTCTCAAGCTATGGTCATTCATATTTGGCTCATAATATATTTCTTTTGAGCAGAGATCTGTGTTTCTTTTCACTGTGATTTATAAGGTTCACAGTTCCTTAGTTTGAACACTAGATCTACAAAAAGACTAATGCCTTTTGTCTTGAAGTCTGGGTGCCTCTGATTCCAGTTGCAAGTTTCACAAACAAGTAACTCCATGTCACTATAAAACTAGCCAAACCTACAACCTCAGAAATAATGTGAATTGGGCTCTTACAAATCCATTGACTCCTGTACTGTAGTGCAGATTTTAGAGAGATTCTCCCTCAACATCAATATCCCACAAAGATATTTCTGAGACCCACGAACATCTGCAACTTGCTCACTATAACGCCTTTAGCGTATGTCTTGAACTTGAGTCACCTACTTCCTGAGTGTAAGTTCTAAAATGCCTTGTAGGACACTGAAGTGTGTTCTGTACAGGGAGGAGTGTGTAATGGTGAGTAGAGGCAGAGAGGAGAACTGAGGAGGGTAAGTATTGTGTGCCTGACACTTCTTCGGAAGACGTGAATAAATGTCTACTAACTGGAGCTAGGGAACCAATGAATGGATAAAGTATATAATTCCACCAGAGTCCAACTTGGGAAGCCAGTGAATTTTGGGGGGAGGGTTACTCACTGGAATACATTAGAGGAACGGGATGACTAGTAAGGAGCCATTTCACTAACCAGCCTGCTGCGATCTGGGTAACAGCTCACTGAGACAGCAATTCTGGAGCTCTTTGTCTGACGGGCAGGCAGCTCCTCACCTCTAATCCTCCTCTCCCTAGCACTATTCAGTGGCCTTCTTTAACATGTAGCCTTCAGCTTTCCCAGATTTGTAAGCTCTGTTGACTTCCTGAGTCTCATAAGCATCCCTCCTGCTTTAGGAGGGAAGGTTCAACCAGGAGGAAATTGCTACACAATGGTGAGGGAAGCTTGCAGGTTCTACCTGATGGTGACTATTACTGCTGCGAGTGCGAGGCAAAGGCAGATGGCATTCTAGACCCTTGTTATAATGCCTATTGATGTTCCAGCCTTCCCAGGTTCAACAACACCATCACATGGAAAGAGCATGCTAGTCAATGATTGAAACTGATCTTGGCATAAACACCCACTTTGTCCTGGCACCATTTGGGCATACAGCACGAAACAAAACAAAGGAAAATGTCTCTTCTCAAAAACTAGCATTTTACTGTTTTGGTGATATTTGGAGTTCATCACTATCATTCATTATCAGCTATCAACCTTACTTCAGTTTGGCTGAGAGAAAAGCAGACTTCTGACTTCCCTTGAGGGTCTGCCTTCAATCCTCAGGCAGAAGCCAGAAAGAAAATCTTAAGTTCAGACCTTCTGCTACATTGTATGTCTTGACAAGAAGAGCTGAAATTATGGATTTATGGTCCAGGATTTTGTTTCCATTCTGATTACCAAAGTAAGATAGCCAAAGGTGGGTTCTGCTGGAGCCTCTCTGCCTTGTTTTGGTCTTTAAGGGTCTGAGTAACCCCAGGCCAAGGCTAGATAAAACAATAGGCTCACCTGCCACTGTCTCTTCCAGTGTCAAATCCAAGCTTTCCTGCGTGTAGAAATTCACAGATCTTTAATTTTGTACTATCTGCTGTCCTGGACTCACTCGAAACTCTTGTGTAAGGTTACTTTCATGTAGCCCTAAGTTTGGTGGAATCACATGAAAATTTAAAATACTTTAGCAGGCAGTGAGTGGAATTGCTACTATAATTCTTAAAGCACAGAACAGACTTAATGAGGCCAAGGAACATTTCTTGATGTCCAGAGAAATTGGTTTTAAAAAAAAGGCACCCAGTTATGAACTTGTTTAAAAAGCTCTCAGATGGAAATCTTGGAGCAGACTGCCACCTTCAGGATAACTAACAAATTAACTCACTGAACACGGTTTTAGCTTCTACATAACCCATCTCCAGAGACAGGTTTCATAAGCAACAGTGAGAACTTTACCCCTCTAGTGTTTTCTCTATTATGAAACAGTTTAATTAGTAATAGTCCTTAAAAAAATGAAAACCCCTCCCCCTAATTTTTTTCTTTAAGTTGGTTAGACACAACTAATCTATTCACCTAACCAACCAGGCTAAAATCTTTAATAGATTTCACAACCACAGTCTGGGAAAAATATTAATTCGAAAACTTATTTTCTTGCTGGTGGGCTTTAAAAACTATGGGCCAATCACATTGAATACTTTCGGAAACGTAAAAGAAGGAAGAGACAAAGGGTGGGTGGAAGAGAAGGGGAAAGGAAGATAGAATGTGTACCGTAGATTTTTTTTTTCTTTTTCCAAATACAGCGTTAAGTTACACCAGGGTTTGCCAAGATTACAGAGACTCGAGAGGCAGTAGAGCTGAGAAATGGGGCTGAGAAGAGCACGGTGATTCAGCGCTAATGGAGGAGTATGTCAAGTTAGTACTACTTATGAGAGAAGGGGAAGGAAAGCCTAAAACTCATAGCACTAGGGACAAAGTGGCAGGAAAATGGTATGTCAAGATAGTGAAAGAGTTAAAACAAACAAACAAAACCAACACAAAATTGGCTCAGAAAGCTCCAGGCAAGGGACAGGAAAATAAGGGCTGTTAGAATGGAATTGCGGCTGAGAACAAATATTCTCAATTTCTCAAAAGCATGGGCAGGTAAATTCAGAACCTTGACCCTGCGCTCTGCCCTCTGAAGAGGTTGGAAGATCTCCGCTCCACACTGGCTACTCGGGATTTTGCAACCGTGGGATCACAGCAGCTCATCCTTAAAGACTCCGGAGTCGCCGGCCGGCGTCCCTGACAACGCCCAGATGTCTGCGCATGCGCCTGTGCGGAAGGGTGGGCGGGGCGGAGTCCAGGGTGCGTCCTCCCGGCCACCAGGGGGCGACGAGCGCGTCCTCGGCGTTTTACCGGTGCCTGGCCCCTGGTGTGCGCATGCTCCGTGCGTACAGAGGTCACCGGTGCCGGTGGCTTCTACACGTGCGTAGTGAACTAAGGGCATCATGATTTAGAGATGGGGGCTCGCGTGACCCGCGCCTTAAGGAACTTCAACGTGGAGAAGCGAGCGGAGCGAGAGATCAGCAAGAGGAAGCCCTCCATGGCACCCAAGCACCCTTCTACCCGCGACCTCCTGCAGGAGCACCGGAGTCGTGAGTGCAGTCCCTCCCAGGCCTCCGGTGACATTGAGGTCGTCCCCGCGCGGGCCCCGGGTGGTGGCGGCTGGAAGGAATCCCGGAGCCCAAGGCAGCCCGCGCTCTCTCCCGGCGTCTGCGCAGGCTGCACGCAGACTCTCGTCCAAGTGTTTGCCCCAAGATGTCCAGATGATTTTTTTTTTTAATATTGTACATGTTTACGAGTTTAGAGATTTTTTTCCTTAAAAAAAAAAAAAAAAGATACTATGGCTTATTTTCTTTCCTTAGAGTATCCAGAAATCGAAGAAGTTGTTTCTAAAAAAGATAACAAGCTGCTGTCATTGCTAAGAGATGTATATGTCGATTCCAAAGATCCGGTGCCTGCCTTGCCGGTAATGTATACGTTAATTAAGTTGGCAGTTTATTTTGGAGGTCTGAGAAAGTGATCAAGAAAAAGAGGGCAACGAGTGAAAGTGCAAAGTGTGTGTGTGTGTGTGTGTGTGTGTGTGTGTGTGTGTGTAGAGGGGAGCAGTCAGTGTAGAGCACAGACAGCTAGACACAGGCAGGCCTGGACCCCCTTCGATACTTAGGGTATACTTAGGGTATACTTAGGGTATACTTAGGGTATACCGAAAGACCTGTGAAGGGATTGATTGGATGGACCTGTGTGAATTGTTTATTGCAGAAGTTGTAGGGTTGGGTTACGGCATTTTTTAGTGGTTTTCTGAGTGACCAGTATGACTTTGAGAGCTATTTCATATTCTGTAAATTAAGATGCTCTTAATGACAACCTCAGTGTTTGGGGGTTTGGAGTGGGGGCACGTTCATAGTTTTGAGGATGTGTCCCAACAGGATATGTAATATTATATGTAAGTTAATATAGCATGCTGGAATGATGGGTATGTCTCCTGTGTCAGGTGTAAGTGTTGTGTGTAGTGATTAAAACAGTAATTACTCTCTGAGGCCCATGGTACGTTGCGGACCACAGACCATTCCGTGGATGAGCAGCTGTACAACTATAATGTAATTACGGGCTGGGGAAGATGAAAGGCTGCTTCTGAGGAAGTGACATTTAACCCTGGGCCTGGAGTGCAAATTGAAGTTGCAGCCTGGAAGGCAAAGAATTAGATTAAATGAAGAGGAAGTACCAGCCACAGCCCTCAAAGTTTTTTTTGTTTTTTGTTTTCATTACAAAACTTTTTTGTATTATCTAATACTGAGCAAAAGACTGCAATTACAGCTACTTCTATAATATTCATAATTTAATAGTGACAGTAGGATTTAGTTAGTACCAGATTTTCACACAATAAAGATACATTGATTGTTGGCCATAGTGTATTATTTTTAAGCTCAGCAATACTTGGAAGGAGGGTTTCCCATTTATGCTAAGTATGAGGTGCATGTGAGTGTGTGTGTGTGTGTGTGTGTGTGTGTGTGTGTGATTTTTGTGTAAAGATACTTATTTGATATTATACTTGGTATTTAGTCTGTTGAAGTGACCAGTTTAACCTCTTCAAATAGGTGCCAGTCACCTAACTATAATTTATTTACTAATTTTCTGACTTCTGTTTATAGACTTATTGGTTGTTTGGTTTTTGTTTCATCTTTTTCTTTTTCTTTTTCTTTTTCTTTTTCTTTTTCTTTTTCTTTTTTTTTTTTTTCCAAGATAGGGTTTCTCTGTGTAGCTCTGGCTGTCCTGGAACTCACTCTGTAGACCAGGTGTTTTTTGTTTCTTACCACTAGACCCATACTATCTCAATAAAGTGGTATGACACATCCTGGTGACTGTTATAACCTAAAAAAGCTTCATATCTTCTCAAATCACTTCCTTCTAAATGAACTTGGGAATCAGATTTTTAGTGTCTTTAGTAAGCCTTGTTTAGATTTGATGATAATTAGATTGTATTCACAGTTTAACTAAAGAGAGGTAAAGATCTTCTAATTTTTTTAGAAGGTCTTTGAGGAAGGAAGAAAGATGTTATTATTAAGTAGAAATTTTCTTCCCCTCATTTTAATGCACAGGAAAATAATTGATTTTTATTTTCTAGCTATTGACATAACTAGTTAACATATCTGCTAGGAAGTAGTTTTTCAGTTTTTTTGTTTTCTTAATATTTTATATTTATGTGGAATTTGTAAATTTTTTCTGCCTTTCCACTAAATGAAAAGAGGATGTTAAATTTTATTCATCTTGATGTCAAGTGGAAAAGCCAGATCTGTATGTATGGAGGGAAAGGCAGATGTACCTGGGTTTGGAAGATGAGAGACACTTTGAGATTTAGGAAGTGGAAGAGGAAAAGAGTGAGTGCCTGAGACTCAAGTGGGAACAAGAAGGTGGAGTGAGTGAGTGTGGGAGACTGCTTAGGTACGGTATGCAACAAGGGGAGACTGAAGGGGACTTGGGGTAATGGCTGCATCATGAAGAACATGCCAAGAAACTTTAGATTTATCAGAAGGGCTTTGGGGAGTCATTGAAAAAAAGGCGGGGGGCGGGGAGAGAAATACCTTGATATTGGCCTAGAAGTAGTATAGGCAGGAATAGCTGGAAATGAAGAGAAAGGGAATCCTTGGCACGGCTTAGGTAGTAAGCACAGAGACTGAGGTTAAGCTCAGGTGGGTACTCACGAGATCCACCTGCCTGTGGATGCTTATGCACAGACCGAGTCTCAAAATCTGTACGTAAGTGAATGTGTGTGCACCCTTGCACGTGCGTGCATGTGTGCATGCATGGGCTACCTTTTGCTGTGATAACACTGACCAGAAGCGTCTTACACATCTAGGTAATAGTTTATCAGTGAGGGAAGGCTGGAAGACAGTTCTCAAGTAAGCTGTTAACAGCGCCGTTAGAGTGCTGCTCATTCGAAACAGGTGTAATGCGTATCTAATCAGTTCTCATTCTTCTCATATACAAGTTGAGGTTTCTTTAACTTAGCTTCTTAGGACCTGATCTCATTTTGGAATATATGTATGTATATTATGAAGCATCTTTGTGGGAGGATCCAAATTTAATTATGAAGTTTGCTTTTATTTCATATACAACTCAAGCTTGAAGGCAGGTTGATGAGTCATTCTTAGTGTACCTACATTTTGACTGCTGATCATCACAGGAAGTTAGATGTGGCACTTTCTACTTGGGACATGATGGTGGAGTTCAGAAGTTTTGGATTTTAGAGCACTTTGGGTCTCACATTTTTGGGTCAGTAATGCTCAGTGGCTATAATTTCATGGTGTGCATGCAGTTGCAATTTTATAGAGGCTTTCTAGCGAGCTATAGTTAGGAAAAGAGTGGTACAGTGCAAAATCAAAGTTTGAGGAGGTATATATGTGTTTATTTGAAAAGAAATGGTTTAGACTTAAGAGTTGTGGAAGATGTAAATATTTTATCCTAAACCCTTTTCTTTGGTACTAGGTAAAAGTTGAACCACGACAAGAACCAAAGGAATTCAGACTGCCGATAGGAAATCACTTTGATAAGAATATCACGGACATTCCCAAAGGCAAGATTACTGTTGTAGAGGCATTGACCCTTCTCAATAACCATAAACTCTCTCCAGAAACATGGACTGCTGAGAAAATCGCTCAAGAGTACTATTTAGAACTGAAGGATGTAAATTCCCTTCTCAAATATTTTGTTACTTTTGAAGTCAAAATCTTACCTCCAGAAGACAGGAAAGCAATACAATCAAAATGAAGAAAATCACGAAACAACTTCCCCTGTATGTGTTCCCAAGCTCCGCGCCCTTGTTTTGCGTGTATTAAATTATACAAGTTCCTGTGAGTTGAGGGCCATAACGTTTGAAAGCTCTTTGACCTCCTCAGGATTGTTCATATAATTTTTTAAAAATTTATGTATGTGTAGTTCCTGGGTATATGTTAGCTGTATTGATCATGTGGCCCAAATGAGTCAATATTAAATTCCACTTTCTAGTTTAAGTTGGTTTGTTCTTTGTAGTAGACACTGAAAGCAAGAGTCCTCCTGACTCCTATAAGACTGGCATTGTGTTAGGGACAGATAATCAGCAGGGAAACACAGTGACTATATTTCCCAAGTGAAGAAAGAGAGAAAACTGAGTGAAAAGAAAGAAAAATACATATTACTACTCTAGAGATGAAAAATCCATGAGGATCTTTTTAATGTTTTAAATTTGTTTTAAATATTAAATAATTTTATAGAAGAATTAGTGGTATCTGACATGCTGGCTGTCTCTCTTTTGACAAATAGAAATAGGTAACTTGAAAAGGTTTCTAAGAGCGAGGCAATACTTAAAGATTATTTGAACAAATAGCTTCTTTAATTTAGAAGTGAGAGAAGTATGAAAGAACAGCTAAAAATAAGAGAATCCAATTTGATAACCAAACATTCATACCTGTTTTTATTTTAGGAGGAAAAATAACCAGTAGAAGTATAGAATAAATCCCTGAAGGGACCTAGAAAGTTACCAATTCATTCACTTAAGCTCTGGAATGTTACATTCCAGTAATAGAATCTCAGATAAGGTGAGATGAGTTTGGCTCATTCTGGCATGTTATACTTGTGGGTTCTTGCCCATATTGTTTGACCTCTCTGAAATTGAATTTCTATAAAAGTATACCTGCCTTATATAAATTCCAGGACAACAATGAAGATAAATGACAAAAGACCAGGCAAATACAAAGTCTTGTAGTTAAAATGGGTGTCTACAAAACACACAACAGAGTTACCTGTAGTTTATGATGCAAGGAAGCCAGAATTTAGGTTCTCGAAATCCTAGTAGTATTTTTACTTATTCTGTAAAATGAAATACATTTCAAAAGGACAGAATGGAGTTGGGGTAACTGGGCTCGTCCATATTCTTTCACGGGAACAGACAGACATACTTGCCTCGAGATTCCACGGGAAAAGATGTGGAAGATGAGAAGAATCCAGCGATGATGGAGGGAGGCAGATGGAACAGCAAAGATGGGAGGTGACTGGAGAGTTTGTCAGCTTCTTCATATCTAGTTCCAGTGAAGAAACTATCCCTACTTATATGTGATTCAATACAGAAGTTTAAGGGAACCTACTAATTCCAATCATTGCTGATTATGGTGGAAAGTGCCGTCAAAACCATCCTCCATTAATTCAAAATGAATATGTGAATCAGCAGTACTGACTCAGGTTTCCTGGGTGGCTAGCAGATGTAAATATGGTTTCTTAACTGGTATCACACAATAAAATCCTTCCATTTTGCACATTAGCCCACTTTTCTGGTTTTTTCTTTCATGTAGAACACCAATTGTAACGTCACACAAGGTGCATGAAATTTACATTTGGAAAAGCGGAGTTTAGATGTCGGTTCCTTAACTAGCTGTGTCTGACTTGTCTACAACTAAAGTGCAGTTTATATACTGGACACTAACCTAGGTGCCTTACATGTCTTAGCTTTGTTAGCATTGTGGTAACAAGCGTGAAGTTAAGAATGCTTTCCTGGGAAAGTTGCAGCCCGGGAAACTTCAGTAACTACAAAGATTAGTGGATACTGAAGAGTAAATAGAATATTTTGTACTGACTACTACACTGGATTGCCTGTATGGGAGTTGTAAGAATTATGTGAATTGATACACGGGTTACCTGAGCACAAAGGGCCAAAACTTCTCAAATGTCTGCTTCTGTAAGTCCTTTGTAGAGCTCTGGGCTAATAGATGACTAAACGCTCTCTGCTATGAGAGACTGGATAGCAAGATTAAAATCCCTGAATAAATGGATTCTAGATCAAAGATGCTCTAAAACTGACCAGTGACTGGTATTGGGGTCTCACATTTATTTTGAAAAGTGAGGAATGGGAAACTGAATTTGAAGGAATGGAATTGAATAAGGAGGAGAGGAGAAAAAAACTAGATTTGGCTTTTGTAAAAATGAGAGCTGAGAGAGCTGTTCATGAAGAAGCCTGCAGCAGAAGAGTGGGTGGTTTGGGTAAAGTTCTACTCTAAAGAGATAGGCTATCCAAACTTAGGCATACCAGCAAAACCAACCACTTAGTGTCAAGACACACATAGATACACTCAGGTAAGCTCACCCAACCACAAAGACTGTCTCAAAGCCATTTGATATAACATCTTAGCTTTACCTTTTACTTTTGGAGTGGGTTGGTGTTTGAGGTAATATCTTACTGTGTAGGCCAAGCTGTCCTCAAACTCTTTAACCCAGCTGCAGCACCCCTCCCCCCCCATCCCCCAGTGCTGTCCTTAGCTCCAGTATGTTATCATTTAGTGCCTCATCACTCTGAAAGAGCTGTGTGTTTGCTCAGGAATGAACATCCTTCTTTCCATATTTACTCAGTGCACTTAAACACTCATGATCTTTGATCTGAATCTCTATATGATAAATAGCTATTTAATACAGAGCTTTTTAGTGATTAATTCCAGAGACCCTGTCTCCCCCAATGGTTAGTTACTGGGTAGTGTTAACAATAAAGCTAGTCATGGGTTCAGCCTGATCATCTTCATTCACAGTTGCCATAACTGCCCAGAATAACACTGCTTTTCATTGCAATGATTGGCTTTTATTGGTAGAATTGGAATGTGTCTGTCTGATATAAGCTTGAGATAACCCAGGTACATTCTGGTTTGGATGAAGTCATTTTTGCTCTGACTACTTTATAAACTACTGTCATTCTAACTTATGGGAATTCACCAACTCCTGATGTCATCCAGGACTGCTTTTGTCAATCAGTCCCCAATAAACTGCACTGCAATCCTAGATCTGCCTGCCTACTTCTTAAACAAAAAGTGTGTGTGTGTGTGTGTGTGTGGACACATGCTAGAGCCTGTATGTGGAGGTAAGAGGACAAAAGGTGAGTTGATTCTCTCCTTCCACCATGTAGTCCCAGGTACTGAACTCATGTCAGGTATGGTGCCAGTGCAGAACCAGCAGAGCCATCTTCCTCATCCTGGGTTTTGTTTCTTGTTACATAATGCTATGGCACCTCATCCACCAAGACAGTTGTTACAAAACAGTCATTGAAGCAGTCGACAGCAAATGAGTAATGGAATCCTGAAGTGGTACCTGGATCCATGAGGGAAGGGAGGCTCATGTGTTAGATGCTCCATGAGTATGGCCACATCCTCAACTTGCTACAGTGGGGAAGGAAGGCTGACATCTTGCTATTGGCAGGGAGAGAGCTGTTGCTGTGAGCAGTTTGGGTGGCCACTGATGCCCATGTAGTTGTCGTAAAGAATGTAGTGATGTTAGCAAAACTTACAGCTTAGAAAAAGCTTTGTGTCTAATATATCAACCCTCTGCCCTGTCTCTTCTCGGGGTCTTTCCTGCCAGAAATAGTGGAAGATCAGAATGCTAAGCTAGAAACCCTGGCTTACTTGGCTCCACTGAGGGGTTTGGAAGAGCAAGAGAAAACAAGGTTGATCAGATTTGAGCAGTCATAATCAGAAGGGAATGTAAAGCATCTGGATCCTTGAAAGGCGTTAAGGAAGAACCCTTATACCTGTGGCACTTGCTGTTTTCACTGTCCATTAATTCAGTACAAGGAAGAGGTCCTGAATATTCAGGTGAAGAGCCTTCTGTGTTAGAAACCAGGACATTAGTACACTAGTGCAGGATTTCTAAGTGTTATAAACACTTTTAGCCAACTGCTTGGGGAGTTGAGTGCCTGGAGCTGAGACTGGGACGTGGGAGGGGATAGTGTATCTATGGCAGAGAAGTGAGCAGTGTTACTGTCCAGCCAAGCCCTTATCTGGTTGACCGTCGAATGCTTGCCATTTCCTGGGAAATCATTTTCTTACAGATCGGATCTCCTTAAATAGAGAGAGGCTTGCCTAAAGGAGACAGATCCACCAGGACAGTCGGCCCCTTCCCCATGGAAAAGCTCCAACAAAGCCTAAGGTATTCTGTGGGAAATGGGCACACAAAAGGCTCCTGTGGTTTGATGGCCTAGTAAATCAGATTTTTTTCTTTTAGTGCCCTGGAAGGGGGGAAACATACCAAATGCCTCTCAAGAACGGTACAGCTCCTTTCTCGTCTTCCTCAGCTCAGTTGGTGGATAAGGGTCCTTCTAATGTAATCAAGGCTATTGCTTACCTGAGAGAGAGGAAGTCTGGTCAGGACATAAAAGAGAAGAGACAAAAAAATACTAAAAAGATGAGGGCTGAGCCAAGAAAGCAGAGGCAGAATGGTTTGCTTGCAAACAAGTACCATCTTGGCAGTCCTGCGGAAGAAGGTCAAGCCCTCAACCAACTTTTCTTTCTGCTTCTTCGGGGAAGGTGAGGCATTTCCTTCCTACAGCATAACCAACTGCTGGAACGGTTAGCCCATAGTAAAGGCCGTAGGCAGCAATCGGTGGTCTCACATCAGACTCATTGTTTACTACTAGTCCTTCAAGAATAGGTCTAATAGATACACGTACTAAATACACTGATGTGGTGCCACTCAGAATGGTCTCTGGGGCCCTGTGCAGTAATTGATGGAATCTAGGAAGCAGTGCCCTCCCAGCTATGTTTTTGTTCAATCTCCCAGTCTCTAAAAGCATACAGAAGACAAACTCTCTATTAGGAAAGACATTACAGACCTCTATGGGGGGGAGTTTTTAACCCAAACTTCAGGCAGTAAAGGCAGTATTAATCAAGAAAAGTAGGACTCTGTTAGCCTCCCCACAATCAAGCAGCTAATAAATACCAGACAATATAAGTTTCTAGGTGACATGCTGCAATTATAGAGCCCATATAAGAATTATAAGGCATTCTGGATTCTGCCTGCCATCACTATAACAGTTCAGTATAGGTGGTAAAAAGGCAGGACAGAAATTTTAAAATGATGTTGACTGCAGGGAGCTGTGATGATGTTTCCTAGTCATGTTACTATACCTAATATGAACTAAAGTAGTAGAAATCAACAACAACAACAAAATCATGCTCATGCTTTTGTTAATGCTGTCTGAACTTAACTAATGCTCCTCTCAACATTGCCTCGCAAGCACGTACAGCGTCAGTTTGTCTTCTCTTGGGTAAGAATACAGTGGCCACCCTAGCTATTGCCTTAGGGATATTGACACCATCCAATTGTCAAGTCATATCATGATGGCTTTGGACTGCTCTGTTTTCATTACATATAGACGATACCATATTAACAGGAGAGGATTATTGGGGGACATGTTAGAATGATTACATTATCGCTTATGCACAAGGGGGACTGTCAACCCCTAGAGTCATGGCCCTGAACCATCTGTGAAGTCCTTACAGGTGCTCTGGTTGGATAAAACCTGTTTGCGTCCAGACACAGGGAGATGCAAAGGGCACACTTCCCCATTCCCCATACCATTAAACATGCACCGGCTTTTGAGGGGCTCTCGCTATTTGTGTGCTTTGCTTTCTAGTGTAATTTTCTGCCCATGTAACACTATCTGCAGATTAAGAAAGGGGCCACATAAGATTGGAATATTTCCCAGCAGAAAGCATTTGAAAAGACATGCTTCGGTAACTAGCATGTTGTTAAGAAAACACATTGTTAGTTTTTTTTTTTTAATCTTAAATGTTTCTGTTTCTTTTCTATTTATAATTTCAAACTTTTATAAAGTATACTAAGAATTTCATTAAAAAAAAAGATATACTTCAATGTGCAAATGCAGTTAAAAGTCACTAGATGGCATGAGTTGGACTCTGGCCTCAATAGCACAGACGAAAGTTCTGAAGTTTTGATCACTTTCTGGAAAGGAACTGAAACTAGATACAGTCTTTTTACAACAGCAGTTTCCAGCAGTGTGTGTGTGTGTGTGTGTGTGTGTGGCGGGGGTCTCTACAGCAGTCATAATGCAGACTGACCTGCCCGGCCTCAATCTTCTTTCCTGTAAACTCCTGCTATAAATGAGTTATATGAATGTTTACAGCAATGTGTATTACAGTAGTCTATTAATTTGCAAGTTGTACCCAAGGAGCTGAAGGGATCTGCAATCCTATAGGAGGAACAACAATTTGAACTACCCAGTACCCTCCAGAGCTTGTGTCTCTAGCTGCATATGTAGCAGAGGATGGCCTAGTTGGCCATTAATGGAAGGAGAGGCCCTTGGTCTTATGAAGATTATATGCCCCAGTACAGGGGAATGCCAGGGCCAGGAAGCGGGAGTGGGTGGGTTGGGGAAAAGCGGGGAGTATAGGAGACATTCAGAGAGGAAACTAGGAAAGCAGATAGCATTTGAAATGTAAATAAAGAAAATATCTAATAAAAAATTTTGCAAGTTGTGCTCCCTTTGAAAGTGCCAGCCCAGGGCTATGGTATAGCAAGTGCATGAAAGGGGAGCTGACAGACTTCAAACCGTTTGGTAGCAACATGGACTGGCAGAGGAAACTTGAGTATCTATCTGCAGCTGTAGCACAGTCTGCCATTTGTCCTGTCTGGTTTGAGGCAGGTGAATATCAGATCAGCTACCATGCAGAACTAATAGGTACTATGGCTGGTGATGGCTCATAAGCCAGGGACATTTATTGCTTGTGGAGGGCCTGAGAACTTACGCTTGAGGGTGGGACTGTGGCATATGGAACAACCATGACATAGTAGGAGACTTTTCTAGAAAAAGAGTGAGTTAACCTGCTGATGGTAGTTAAAGTCTTGAAATGTAAATGATATGGATACTCACATCATGTTGACGTGACTTCAGCTTATTTCACAATATATCCTCTTTAGGATCAGGCCCAAAAACATGGTGTATTATGGTTCTTTTTCTGCCCTGTATAACCAAGCAGATGAGCCAGTGAAGTGAAAGAGAAAAAACAAACAAACAAACAAACAAAACATTTTGAAACCTTAAAGCAACAAACACTGGTCCCATTAAGTAAACCTACTTTGGCGGGCTGTGTGGATGCTCTTGGAGAAGTATTAGTCAAATGGCTGTCACAGACTTACAAGTCAGACCTGTGACCTTGTGGTATTCCAGGGACAGTGCCAAAATCCCAAATGGGTTTAGGGCAATGTAGAAGAGGAGAGAGTTCATAAGCCAGATAGGAAGACGCTATGCATGGGTTTAGCTTTTTCTGGGTCCAGCCACCTCCAGTCTTGATGGCTATGATTGCCCTATGATCCTCCTGGGAGTGTTGCTGGCTGGTTTTCCATGTCACTTCACAGCACACTAAAGTCAAAAATCCTTTGAGTGTTATGGAGATTTGTGGCCTTGACCCTGTACCTAGAAAAGACTTGATTGTTGGAGGTTAGCTTAAGGTAAGTGCCTTTGCTGGGCAGTGGTGGCGCATGCCTTTAATCCCAGCACTTGGGAAGCAGAGGCAGGTGGAGGTCTGAGTTCAAGGCCAGCATGGTCTACAAAGTGAGTTCCAGGACATCCAGAGAAACCCTGTCTCGAAAAATAAACAAACAAACAAACAAACAAAAAGGTAAGTGCCTTCTGGCTTTGGTGATTAGGAAGAGCCTGCCCATTTTTCTTTTTTTTTTTTTTTAATTTTTAAATTTTAAACTCTGGATGGTGATTCTCTATTATGAAGGACATCATGCTCATATGGAGCATTTGGAGACAACTTTTTCTTAATGTTCACAATTTTCCAACAGCATATTAAGGCCCAATAAAATTGCAAACTTTGCAATCCTGAATATCTGTCTTTTTTCTTTTCCTTTTTCTTTTTCTTTTAGTTTTTTTCGAGAGAGTTTCTCTGTATAGCCCTGGCTGTCCTGAAACTCACTCTGTAGACCAGGCTGGCCTCTAACTCAGAAATCCGATTGCCTCTGCCTCCCAAGTGCTGGGATTAAAGCCGTGCGCCACCACCGCCCGGCTTATCTGCCATTTTTAAAAACTAGTTCTCATATACTAGGACCAAATTATTGTGGAACAAACTATGTCATGAATATAACAGAAGTATAGTAGAAGAACTCAAGTTTTAGAACAGAATCCCAAAAGTTCTGTCATTTTCAGTGCATTGATATTCTGAAATATGTATTAAGTAGGGACAAAGTTCTTCCTCTGCTTCCTGTGAGGATAAGAGGCACAGAGAAGGCAAGGCTGCTATCCTAGTTTGCTTCTCTGTTGCTGTGATAAAACACTGACCCAAATCAACGTGAGGAGGAAAGAGTTTATTACACATTCCAGATTGCAGTCTATTGTCAGGGGAAGGCAGGCCAAGAGCACAAGTGGCAAACTGGATGCAGGAATTGAGCAGGAAGCATCAAGGATGCTGCCTACTTGGTCACGTTCAGGCTCATGTTCAGCTCTCTTTCTTTTTCTTTTTCTTTTTAATAGTCCTTCCTCTTTTTTTTTTTTTTACTTTGCTTTCTTTCTTTCTTTTTTTTTTAATTAGAAATTTTCCTCGTTTACATTTTCAATGCTATCCCAAAGGTCCCCCATACCCACCCCCCCAATCCCCTACCCACCCACTCCCCCTTTTTGGCCCTGGCGTTCCGCTGTACTGGGGCATATAAAGTTTGCAAGTCCAATGGGCCTCTTTTTGCAGTGATGGCCTACTAGGCCATCTTTTGATACATATGCAGCTAAAGACAAGAGCTCCCGGGTACTGGTTAGTTCATATTGTTGTTCCACATATAGGGTTGCAGTTCCCTTTAGCTCCTTGGGTAATTTCTCTAGCTCCTCCATTGGGGGCCGTGTGACCCGTCCAATAGCTGACTGTGATCATCCACCTCTGTGTTTGCTAGGGCCCGGCATAGTCTCACAAGAGACAGCTATATCTGGGTCCTTTCAGCAAAATCTTGCTAGTGTATGCAATGGTGTCAGCATTTGGAAGCTGATTATGGGATGGATCCCTGCATATGGCAATCACTAGATGGTCCATCCTTTCGTCACAGCTCCAAATTTTGTCTCTGTAACTCCTTCCATGGGTGTTTTGTTCCCATTTCTTTTTTTTTCTTCCCATTTTTTATTAGGTATTTAGCTCATTTACATTTCCAATGCTATACCAAAAGTCCCCCATACCCACCCACCCCCACTCCCCTACCCACCCACTCCCCCTTTTTGGCCCTGGTGTTCCCCTGTACTGGGGCATATAAAGTTTGCGGGTCCAATGGGCCTCTCTTTCCAGTGATGGCCGACTAGGCCATCTTTTGATACATATGCAGCTAGAGTCAAGAGCTCCAGGGTACTGGTTAGTTCATAATGTTGTTCCACCTATAGGGTTGCAGATCCCTTTAGCTCCTTGGCTACTTTCTCTAGCTCCTCCATTGGGAGCCCTGTGATCCATCCATTAGCTGACTGTGAGCATCCACTTCTGTGTTTGCTAGGCCCCGGCATAGTCTCACAAGAGACAGCTACATCTGGGTCCTTTCAATAAAATCTTGCTAGTGTATGCAATGGTGTCAGCGTTTGGAGGCTGATTATGGGGTGGATCCCTGGATATGGCAGTCTCTACATGGTCCATCCTTTCATCTCAGCTCCAAACTTTGTCTCTGTAACTCCTTCCATGGGTGTTTTGTTCCCATTTCTAAGAAAGGGTAAAGTGTCCACACTTTGGTCTTTGTTCTTCTTGAATTTCATGCGTTTGGCAAGTTGTATCTTATGTCTTGGGTATCCTAAGTTTCTGGGCTAAAATCCACTTATCAGTGAGTACATATTGTGCGAGTTCCTTTGTGATTGGGTTACTTCACTCAGGATGATACCCTCCAGGTCCACCCATTTGCCTGGGAATTTCATAAATTCATTTTTTTAATAGCTGAGTAGTATTCCATTGTGTAAATGTACCACATTTTCTGTATCCATTCCTCTGTTGAGGGGAATCTGGGTTCTTTCCAGCTTCTGGCTATTATAAACAAGGCTGCTATGAACATAGTGGAGCATGTGTTCTTCTTACCGGTTAGGACATCTTCTGGATATATGCCCAGGAGAGGTATTGTGGGATCCTCCGGTAGTACTATGTCCAATTTTCTGAGGAACCGCCAGACTGATTTCCAGAGTGGTTGTACAAGCTTGCAATCCCACCAACAATGGAGGAGTGTTCCCCTTTCTCCACATCCTCGCCAGCATCTGCTGTCACCTGAGTTTTTGATCTTAGCCATTCTGACTGGAGTGAAGTGGAATCTCAGTGTAGTTTTGGTTTGCATTTCCCTGATGATTAAGGATGTTGAACATTTTTTCAGGTGCTTCTCTGCCATTCGGTATTCCTCAGGTGAGAATTCTTTGTTCAGCTCTGAGACCCATTTTTTAATGGGGTTATTTGTTTTTCTGGAGTCTACCTTCTTGAGTTCTTTATATATATTGGATATTAGTCCCCTATCCGATTTGGGATAGGTAAAGATCCTTTCCCAATCTGTTGGTGGCCTTTTTGTCTTATTGACGGTGTCTTTTGCTTTGCAGAAGCTTTGCAATTTTATGAGGTCCCATTTATTGATTCTTGATCTTACAGCACAAGCCATTGCTGTTCTATTCAGGAATTTTTCCCCTGTACCCATATCTTCAAGGCTTTTCCCTACTTTCTCCTCTATAAGTTTCAGTGTCTCTGGTTTTATGTGGAGTTCCTTAATCCACTTAGATTTGACCTTAGTACAAGGAGATAGAAATGGATCAATTCGCATTCTTCTACATAATAACCGCCAGTTGTGCCAGCACCATTTGTTGAAAATGCTGTCTTTTTTCCACTGGATGGTTTTAGCTCCCTTGTCAAAGATCAAGTGACCATAGGTGTGTGGATTCATCTCTGGGTCTTCAATTCTGTTCCATTGGTCTACTTGTCTGTCACTATACCAGTACCATGCAGTTTTGATCACAATTGCTCTGTAGTACCGCTTTATGTCAGGCATGGTGATTCCACCAGAGGTTCTTTTATCCTTGAGAAGAGTTTTTGCTATCCTCGGTTTTTTGTTATTCCAGATGAATCTGCTGATTGCCCTTTCTAATTCGTTGAAGAATTGAGTTGGAATTTTGATGGGGATTGCATTGAATCTGTAGATTGCTTTTGGCAAGATAGCCATTTTTACAATGTTGATCCTGCCAATCCATGAGCATGGGAGATCTTTCCATCTTCTGAGATCTTCTTTAATTTCTTTCTTTAGAGACTTGAAGTTCTTATCATACAGATCTTTCACTTCCTTAGTTAGAGTCACGCCAAGGTATTTTATATTATTTGTGACTATTGCAGCTCTCTTTCTTATTCAGCCCAGGATATGTGCCTAGGGATTATATCTCCCAGAGTGGCTTTGGCTCACTTTCATCAATCAGTACTCAAGACAATTCCTTACAGAATTAAAGGCAAGTCTTCAATTGAGGTTCCTTCTTATTATGTGTGTCAAATGGATAATCATGACTAGCCCTCAAATCTGATCTGGTGACAAGAATTTAATCAGGATGGGATATATGTATATATATATATATATGTATATATATATATATATGTTTGTGTGTGTGTGTGTGTATGTATGCAACTGTATAGATCTTGAGACACAATCCCTGAGTGGAAAAGAAACAGAGTACAGTCTTTATGGACAGGAATATTACTTGGTTGTGTGAGAAAGTATAACATTTGGAAAAGATTGAATCTTGAAGAAACAAAGTCACCCAACCAAAAGGAACTCTGCTCACTTCTCCAAAGACAGCAAACTGATGAAAGGATTTACATACAAGGTTGACTGTTGCCATGTACATCAGAATGCATGGGTTGATAGAGAGAGTTACTATTTCTTGTATGGGTGGAAATGGTGTGTGTGTGTTCCGGCCAGCTGGTCAACCTAGAATGTCATTCCTCAGGTGTCCTCTCCCTGACTTTTTGAGTCTAGATATCTATATAGTCTGGGCCTTGCTCAGTAGGACAAGCTGACTGTCAGAAAGCGTCAGGGAACTATGTGTCTCCATCTTCCTTGCACACACCCTCACACCAATCTTTTAATGTGTGCTCTGGGCTCAAACTCAAGTCCTTGTACTCACATGGAAAAGCACTTTACTGACTGAATTCTTTCCCAAGCTCAACAATTTCTAAAGTAAGCCTCAGGCCTTTTTCTATTTCCAGAAGGATGAATATTGATTAAATTTAGTAATACATGCTTCGTAGCAAAAATTCCATTTAGAGGTAATGATGTTTGAGTATTTTTGTTCTGTAGCAGTATGCTCTGTACTGCATTGTATGGGAAATACAGCCAATTTTTCCTTAAATATCTCATTGCCTCACAAGGTAAATATAACACAAATGATCCAACAATTTAACTGAACTACAAAATAAAGATCTCTAATTTTACTTTAGAATTGTCTATAATTGCCTTTCATTTTTCAGTTCTGCTTATTGCACAGTAGTATGTTTTATATAACTTTAATTTGCTTTAAATTTGACTTGTTTTGAATGTAGGACATTATGATATGGCAGTTCTTTATTACAGACTTGTAAATATTTAAAGACTTGCTCTTTCGTGGCTACTCATATAAGATATCATATACTGGGCGCTACAATTGGAGTTCAGATTATTATCAGTGTACAGGGATGCTTGCAGACTCACCATGCATTCAACCCGGACTGTTCACTGCTCCTTAGAGCACATTCATTGTTCTCTTCATGGCATTCTGTTTTCAGTTCATCATTGTGGTTGGAACTCAGATCTAGCATGGAGCTGTAGCTCAGGCTTCGTATTCATTAGTCAGTCATGTCTGTATTAGTCTTCCTGTTCTTATAGCCTACCATGGCAGATGAGGTTGATTCAGACAGGAGTCTGGAAAGACATTTAAAATGTCTTGTGAATGGAAAGGGAGGGAGAAGGAAAGAGAGTATTATGTTGAATTTTACAAGTAGCCAGAAATAATATAACATCATCACAATCAAATCGTACCAGTCCATCCTCGGGTTTTTGTTTTGTTTTGTTTTATTTTGTGTTGTGTTGTTTTGTTTTGTTTTGTTTTGTTTATCCCTGGCTCTGATACTTCTTGAAAACTAGCAATAGTTAAGGTTATCAAAATTTTAGAGACCCAATTTAAAATGAGTGAAGCCTCAAAAAATATTCTTAATGAGGCCCTTACATATTTAGGTCATGACATTCTATTTTTTAAGAGACCCACTTCTAGATAGGGTAAATGTATGACCCAGTTCTGAATGTAGATGTGAAATTAATATAGTCAAGTTTTAAGCTTTCTTCTGCTTGCTCAAGAAAGTTGTTAAGTAAAAGAAGAGAGAAACTTTTAAACTTTGCTTAATAGTTTTTTTTTTAAGACAGATAGCTTTTCTAATCATTCCCTAAGGTCAGTCTTGCTAACAATTATTCATTTATCATAACTATTTTTGTTCACTTACATTGTAGACACTTATGTTAAAGCTGTATAGTATAGACAATAACCAAGGCCCAGTCGCTTGGATGTTGGAGTTGGGGCTGTAGTTGCTGTCCAGTTATTCCAAGAAGAAAGCATCCCAAGACCTTAAAGTTTACAAGAGCTACTTGTTCTCTCTCATGGATCTGCAGCAGGAACTCACCTGAGTGACTTTCCTTTGAGATCTCAGGTGTATTGGAAGCTTGGATGTTGTCATCTGAAGGCGCATCTGGACTGGGCATCTAAGGGAATGCACTGTCATGGCAGCAATCAAATTATTTGTTGGCTGGAGTTCATCTGCTATGGACCAGCCTCTATACATAGGATATGCATGTGACACAGGCTCTCTAAATCCCAGTGGTTGGCAGCGTTCCAAAGGAACATGTAAGAAAGAGTGCAAGTATAAGGTTCTTTGGGTCATGTTACACCATTTGGATTATGCTAACTTTAATAGCTAGGTTAAGGTGGCACCTGCTAGGAATTCACTATAAATCTACAATTTCTCCCTTTTAAGTTAAATGGTTAATTGATTAGGATTGGACATGAAAAGCTCTAGAAGTGTTATGTCTTGATCCAGGTGGACACTGGATCAATGATTCCATTAGTTAATACAAGTGTACAAACATCTATCTGTACGGTTAAAATTAAGCTGTCTTATATCATTGGTATGGTATACTTAATAATTTAGTATAATTAAAAAAATCAAACTCACAGCCCCATCATGTAACCAGTCTAGTAAATCCTCTTTAATAAAAAGCAGTGTAGCCTCTGTGCCTTGGAATGGAAGCCCCATGGCCAATCTGCTATGGTCGCTTGGATGCTTTGGCAGTTGTTCCTCTAAGTTCCCAGTGGCAGGACTAAAGTTCACACCTCCAGCCATCCTCTGATTCACTTCAACGTCCAACTTCAACTTCATCACACCTGTCTAACTATAATCTATTTCTCACATGATCCTCAGACTGAATTGCCGAAAAAATTGTGACTGTGAAACGGCTATACATCTTACTTTAAATTCATCCAGTCATTTTTTGATTGGGCTATAAATTCCTTAAATGATGAGAAAATCCAGGCCTATTTTATCTCTCCAAAATCATCTCTCCTGACTTTTCCAGTAGGAATACTATTTCTCCTATTGTTGGCTGTTCATTATCAGGGTGGCTTTCTCTACCTTGCACACAGATTCCTTGTAAGCCTAGCCCCTGAAGAACTCCTGTGGCCACACTCCTACCTGGCATCTGTCCTATGAGTGACCAGCTACCCCACCCCCACCTCCGTGCCCATCCCCCCACCCAATACCCCACACACCGGAGGAACTCCACTGGCTGGCCTCACTCCTGAGGAGCTCAAAAGCCAGGCCCTGCCCCCAGACTTTCTCCCTAACAGCTATAACAACTGTTCCCAGCCTCGGATGGTTGACTTGTCAGGCCCCACCCTACATAAAACATCAACAGCAAAAACCCCAAACCAAACCAAAAGCCATTCTACCAATCCTAGATCTTTGCCCAAGATCTGGCCACATAGTCCCTCCAACCTCAGGACGCCCCAGAGATCTCGCCCCTATAAATCTTGTCTTTTGTTCAGTTCTCTGCTTCTTCTTCTTTTATTATTTTTTATTTTTTATGTTTTCGAGACAGGGTTTCTTTGGCTGTCCTGGAACTCCCTCTGTAGACCAGGCTGGCCTGGAACTCAGAAATCTTCCTGCCTTTGCCTCCCAACTGCTAGGATTAAAGGCATGTGCCACCACTGCCAGGCTTCTCTGCTGCTTCTTGCCTGAGCAAAGGCAGTCACTCCCCTGGGCTTTCCCATCCAATAAATCTCTTGTGTGATTTTTTGTGCAGTGTGACTTTATGGTATTATTTGGCTCCGGACCACCAGGATAACATTCCATTCAAGCTGTTAACACTTACACTTACGTGGTAGTTGTTTAATGTAACCTGAAATACAAAACAATACTTCAGAAATTTATTGAAGAATAATTTAGTTCGATTTCAGTTCATGGATATTACTGATTAGTTACTTGTTACGAGATTAAGGAGACTCCTTACTCACTGGGATGAGAGATGTATACAAATGATCCCATTACAGAGCAGAATTTAAGATGTGTTCTTAGCAATGTAAAGGTAATGCAGAGTCAAAGGAAGGATGAGAGCCCTGTTGAGCAAGACTTGTCTTTACTGTTATTATTGTCTCAAGGAGAATGCGGCTTCTCCTTAAGAGGTTAAACTGTATAAATTTAATTAGTTCATTGAAGAAGTTGGCTTTTTGTCAAGCCAATTCTCTTTACTTATTTACTAACTGAATATAAACATTTTTCTATTCTTGGGAACATATCCCTGGTGTGTGTGTGTTATTTTATTTGGCATTTTTATTTTATCTTTGCAGAACATAGTTGTGGCTGATGTGACTTTGTTCATGTTGGTGTTTTGGTTGAGTCTGATATACTGAGAAAAGACTTTTTAATGCTTTGGAGAAGGTGTGACCTCCAGTTCACTCTGAGATTCCCATTTCATTAGATTGATACTGCCTTTTTACACCTAGTGTTTATATTTCTATGCACTGGAGTCCTTCGGCTATGTGACTGTCATGGATGAGCTCTTTGGATTAGCTAACCACCACTATGTTTGTACTATGGGCTGTATGCTCCAGCTAACCAGAATACCACAGACCAGGTGATTTACACAGTAGAACCTTATTTTCTCATACTTCTCAATAATGGAGTCTAAGTTCAAGCAAGATTGGTTTCCACTGAGAATGCTCTTCTTGGCTTGTAGATATAGAGATGGCTGTCTTCTCCTTGAGTCTTCATATGAGCTTTCTGCAGTGCCCTCTTGTGACCTAATGTTCTCTTTCATGAGGATACTAGTCATTTGGCTGGGGTTCTTTCAGTGACTAAATGTCAATACAACTGATAAAAAGAAGAATCATGGTCATGGTCATGGTCATGGTCATTGTCTTCTTCTTCTTCTTCTTCTTCTTCTTCTTCTTCTTCTTCTTCTTCTTCTTCTTCTTCTTCTTCTCCTTCTTCCTTTTTTTGCCTCATTTTTAATGAGTCAGTGCTGACCTTTAAGGTTTGTCTTCATGGTTTTCTCCGTGGTATCCTAGGTGATCAGTTGATACAGGTTACTGAATGTTGAGTAATTAGACATTTACATCTCAGGCGTACCAAGTGCTCAGAGAAGGAAGGTCAGCACCCTGAAATGCGACATACCACCTAAAGACAGGCACCAGAAGCTCTTTCGTCTCTTGATAGATCTTATTATGATTACAATGGCATTTTGGTTGCTATGGTGACAGGAAGAAGAAACTGAATGGGGAGGGGTGGTGAAAGGCTTCTCATGGAGGGGAAGCCAATAAAGGCTCTGCATACTTCTGAAACTCACTTTCATGAAATGACCTTGGCTATCATGCCATAATTCCCAGCACTCAGGATGCAAAGGCATGTAGTTTTTTGGCAGTTCAAGGGCAATCTGGTGTACATAGTGAGTTCCAGGCCAGTGAGGAATACAGACCTAGATGCTGTGTCAAAAAAAAAAAAAGAAAAGAAAAAAAAAGTAAGGAAAGAAATATGACACTTATGCCTTCTTACCTCTGGCTAACTTCTTTTGCTTATTTTCCTTCACATATGTTTATAGTCATGCTCTAAAAGCAGCATCGTGAATTCTCCTGGTCCACTCTTCATTGCTAGGATTTAATAGCTTCAGAGCAACGTCTCTATTTCTATCACTTATGAGTCATATAAATTCCTGCTAAATAATTATTGCTTATGAAATGAATAAAAGCCCCCACATTGTCTAATATATAAACTTAGATTTTGGCATATGTAGTCAGGGGCAGGGTTGATATAGATTTTACCCTGGCTTATTCAAAACATCAATGGCAGGGACAAAGCAAATGGACACACTGTTTTAGAAACATCTTTGGTGGAAAAAATAAAGGTGAGGCACCAGAACTATTTGCTCTATATTTCCTGAAAATGTCCCTTCCTCATTAAAAACAAACAAACAAATAAACAAACAAAACAAAACAAAACAAAACAGAACAAAACAGGGATTTGAGTAGCAACCGAGAATTTGAAGTTGGAACTGGATTTAAAATTTTTCAATAACAATATTTGTATGTTTAAATATGTTCATTTTGTTCTAGAAATAACAGAATGCTGATGATTCTTAAGTAGAGAAGACACTACAAAGGTTTTCAAATTATTCAAATATTTGCAGCAATCCTGTTGGGTTTTATTCTTATTTTCAGAGAGAGGATAGAGAAAGGAGCTCACGTTGTTCACACAATGGCACTCAAATTCTCTTTCCTAGGACTTTTTAGCAGTATTGTTGCTCGATTATTATTTTGCTAAATCCCAACTATGTATTTATTATTAATATATTATATAATTTGAGAAATTTATCTTCATGTATATCTGAGGCTTCATGACTTTCATGTACTCAGAAAGATTCTCAAAGAAACTGAAGCCACAGAGTTTTGCTTCAGAATAAGACAGTAATACTATCTAGATTTTTCTATTTTTACTCTATAATGAGGACACCGAATCTAAAAATTGCACACATTCCTGAGCTGTTACATTTCTTGTTCACTTTAACCTGAATAAGGGCTTCAGGTTTTCATGGAATCAGATTTTATGCAATGCCTATTTCAAGGCAGTATGCAGCTTGTCACCATCAGAATTCAGTGTTTATTTCTCCTTGTAACGAGAAAGCCCGCTGGCTATCCAACCAGCTGTAATTTCTCACTTGTTCTGCATAAACATTTCAATATATAATGAGTCATTGTTGGATTTGATAAAGAAAATGCAATTAGAGAGAGACTAATTTACATTTGGACTGCACTCCCATTAAGGTTTGTAACAAATGTGGAAGAGATGAAAATCTGTGAGGCAAAAGGGGCTTGGGAAAGCTTGTCATCCTTGCACTTGAGAGGAGGATCACAAAGTCAAGGTCACTCTTGGCTACACAGCGATTTCCAGACCAGCCTGACCTACACTAGACCTTGTTTCAAAAAATGTGTAATGGGCCGGGAGAGGATTAAAAGAAAAAAAATAGATGGTTGTGGTTTTCAAGATGGGAAGGAATCTTGGGTGTTACCTTGATACACTCTCTGTCTCAAAGGCTCTGTGCCTGCTCATATTCAGACCCTGGGTTTCATTATCAGAGACCTTCCATGAAGAGGATGTTGGGTTCTCACAGGGGCCCAAGTCTCCAGCCTAAATTTAGAAAAGACCCCACAGAATTCATCCTGTCCTGCTTCTCAGGATCCTCCAGCAAAAAGAAGATGGGAATGTGTGCCTGTAAGGAAAAGAGCCTGACAAAGATGTTCCTCTACCTAGGAGTCTGGCTTGGGATATGATTTAAAGTGTGTGACCCAAGAGCTCATGGTAGGGTTGTCAGGGTCGAGCCTCTAAGAGCTGGCACTCATCGTAAGGTAATTGGGCAAGGGAGTCACTGTCCTTGGAAAGGATTACTGCTGGTCTCTGAGTTTGTTAGTGATAAAATGGGTTGTCAAAAAAATGTTCAGCATCCTTAATCATCAGGGAAATGCAAATCAAAACAACCCTGAGATTCCACCTCACACCAGTCAGAATGGCTAAGATCAAAAATTCAGGTGACAGCAGATGCTGGCGAGGATATGGAGAAAGAGGAACACTCCTCCATTGTTGGTGGGATTGCAAGCTTGTACAACCACTCTGGAAATCAGTCTGGCGGTTCCTCAGAAAATTGGACAAGGTACTACCGGAGGATCCCTCAATACCTCTCCTGGGCATATATCCAGAAGATGTCCCAACTAGTAAGAAAGACACATGCTCCACTATGTTCATAGCAGCCTTATTTATAATAGCCAGAAGCTGGAAAGAACCCAGATGCCCCTCGACAGAGGAATGGATACAGAAAATGTGGTACATTTACACAATGGAGTACTACTCAGCTATTAAAAAGAATGAATTTATGAAATTCCTAGGCAAATGGTTGGACCTGGAGGGCATTATCCTGAGTGAGGTAACCCAATCACAAAAGAACTCAAATGATATGTACTCACTGATAAGTGGATATTAGCCCAGAAACTTAGAATACCCAAGATATAAGTTACAATTTGCAAAACACATGAAACTCAAGAAGAACGAAGACCAAAGTGTGGACACTTTGCCCCTTCTTAGAATTGGGAACTAAATACCCATGGAAGAAGTTACAGAGACAAAGTTTAGAGCTGAGACAAAAGGATGGACTATCTAGAGACTGCCATATCCAGGGATCCATCCCATAATCAGCCTCCAAATGCTGACACCATTGCATACACTAGCAAGATTTTGCTGAAAGGACCCTGATATAGCTGTCTCTTGTGAGACTATGCCGGGCCTAGCAAACACATTAAGTGGATGCTCACAGTTAGCTATTGGATGGATCACAGGGCCCCCAATGGAGGAGCTCGAAAAAGTACCCAAGGAGCTAAAGGGCTCTGCAACCCTATAGGTGGAACAACATTATGAACTAACCAGTATCCCGGAGCTCTTGACTCTAGCTGTATATGTATCAGAAGATGGCCTAGTCGGCCATCACTGGAAAGAGAGGCCCATTGGACATGCAAACTTTATATGCCCCAGTACAGGGGAACGCCAGGGCCAAAAAGTGGGAGTGGGTGGGTAGGGGAGTGGGGGGTAGGGCATGGGGGACTTTTGGGATAGCATTGGAAATGTAAATGAGGAAAATACCTAAAAAAAAAAAGCAGTCTACCATGTACCTGTGCTTTCCCATTGTGATGTGATGCAGCCCTCACTGGAGTCCTGACACTGTGTGACACTGGCTTTTCAGCCTTAGAAACTGCAATCCAAATGAACTCCTTTATTTGGTAAACTTCCTAGACCCAGCTACTTTGTGGTAGCAACAGAAAATAGGAAAAAAAAAAACAAGCAAGCAAGCAAGCAAGCAAGCAAGCAAGCAAGAAAGCAAGCAGGCAACCAACCAACCAAGCAACCAACCAACCAAGCAACCAACCAACAAGGCAGTGAGCATTCTCCTAACCAGTGCCTCCTTTTAAAGCTTAAGAGTGTGATAACCTTAAGAGTATCACTTGGGGTAGAGGTTCCCTTCTTCCTAGAGCACATGAATTCAGAACACCCTTTGTGAAACACCTAGTCTTACTGTCTGGAAATGTCCTAAGGGCAGCCTGATGGTAAACCCTGCAGTATCTTTTTATCATCTTTAAATATAAGATTCATTTTTTTCAAATAATGAAATGGATATTTAATATTTGATATTTGAGCCAAAAGTATTTGGTTTACAACGTTTGACCTTTCTAGATGCATGTGTAAGGTCCTGGCCTTGGTACTGGAATATATCTCTCTGTTTGAAATGATATATTTGGTTTCAATGGCATTTGGGTCCACAGATTGAAAAGCCTCAGTAGGATCCATGATAGCATGAACAGTAGGCTCCCACAGCAAGCAGGACGGGTCTGTGCATGTCTAGTTAACACACAGGCACAGAGTACGAAACCTCGCCAGCATTCAGCTCTCCTCAGAATCTGGTGTCCTATCAGGCTTCTGAGAGACATTCCTGTGCAGGTACACCATCCTGTGGAAGGCACAGTTATGCTTCATTTGTGTATATTAGTTGATCTTATAAACCATTCAAAACATCAGTGCAGCATTCTTAGCATAAACAAAGATATTGTTCTGAATTTGTAATTTAAACCCATTTTCTCACAAGCAGAGATTGGAAAATTTTCAAGGGCTTTTGCTTCCACAAGAACTTGAGGGGAATACTAGCACAGAAATTTATTAAAGTGATAAGAAACTGAATCTCTCTAAAATTGCAGATTATAAATCACCACAGAAAAGCTGATGCTTGCACATACCTCACAGCCAGAGGCTGCATCTGGAGTGCTGAAGAGGAAAGAGCTGGAGATGGCGAATGTCTGGAAATGGCCAGCCTTTGTGACAGAACACCTACTAATATGCTTTATTTTACTCACTTATTTAAATGACCTTGTCTTGAGCTGATTCCCTGCTGACCTGAGACTTACTATACAGCCCAGGATAACCTTAGATCCGTGGCAATTCTCCTGCCTGTCTCTCAAGGGCTAGTATTGAAGTCAAGACTGTGGGGTGGCCCCCCTCCCTCATTTGATGCCCTGTCTTCCTACTGGAGTTGGGCTCTATAAGTTCCCTCTCCCTATTGTTCGGCATTTCATCTAAGGTTCTTAGGTGACATGTTGGAGAGAATGTGGAGGAAGAGGAACACTCCTCCATTGTTGGTGAGATTGCAAACTGGTACAACCACTCTGAAAATCAATCTGGAGGTTCCTCAGAACATTGGAAATAGATCTAATTGAGGACCCAGCTATACCACTCTTGGGAATATACCCAAAAGATGCCCCACCAATGCCACAAGGGCATGTGTTTCACTATGTTCATAGCAGCCTTATTTGTGATAGTCAGAAGCTGTAAACAACCTAGATGTTCCATGACAGAAGAATAGATACAGAAAATGTGGTTCATGTACACAATGGAATACTACTCAGCTATTAAGAACAAGGACAACCTGACTTTTGCAGGCAGATAGATGGGACTAGAAAATACCACCCTGAGTGAGGTAACTCAGACACAAAAGGACATGCATGATATGTACTCACTAATAAGTGGATATTAGCCAAAAAAAAAAGTACAGAATACCCAAGATACAGTCCACAGAACTCAAAAGCTCAACAAGCTGAAGTGCCCAAGTGAAGATGCCTCAATCCCACTTGGGAGAGAGAAGAAAGCAACCACAAGTGGGGAGGGAGGGAGGGACCTGGGAGTGGATGGGGGGACAGTGGGAAGGGATAGAGGAACCTGATCTGGTATTGGGTGAGAGAAAAGGACTGAAGTGCTGAGGACCAGGAGAAAGAATGGAAACAGGCAACCTCAGGAGGTAGGGGAGGACCTCCAGAACATACCAGAGACCTGGGAGTTGAGAGACTTTCAGGACTCAAAGAGTGAGACCTTAGATGAAACAGATTATTTTTAAAAGATACAAACATCTTTACAAATGAGTTTTGTTTCAGGATGTCTCATGTCCTCTTTCTGGTCTCCATGGGCACTCATACACAGGTGGCAGACACACAGACACACATATGCCTAAATACAACAAATTAACTTTAAAACCTTGTTTTTAGAATGTGCAAAGACTGGAGGCTCTTTGCAGAACCTGTCTTATGTATTGTCTTTAGAAAACTTTCGTACACAGAGCAGTGTTGGTGGCGCTTGTCAGTATAGAGGAGGAGGACGTAATGAAGGTTTAAAGACAAATCCATGACACTCTATGTATATATGCTTTAGGTCCTCTCATTTCTGTCTTTGGCACTGTAGAATTTTTGTTTGTTCTGACATGGAGCAGGGGGGAAATGATCAGAAAATGATTTTTTGAATGAAGAAATATATTCACAGCATGACAGATTTCATAGGCAGGATCCATCTGCTCTGATACATGAAACAGATGGGACATATTTTTAAAAAGTAACTACTGCATTAAAACGAAGAAAGGAGAGGAGGAAATGAGGAAAGGATGGAAGAAGGAAAAGAAGCCAAGTGCAGTCAGGTACCAATTCTCCTAGCTCCTTGGGAGGTTGAGGTAGAAGGCACCTTAGCCCATAAATTCAAGATCAGTCTGGGCATAGAGAAAGACGTCCATATCCAAAGAACAGTCCAGCAGCAGAAGAGTTTTGAATGGAAGTCTCATGTCAAGTCATGGTACTGTATAGATATACTTTTTCTGGAGTATTATTGAGAAATTTGGTTTGTGTGGAGTTAGGTGAATCATTCTATGAGGAGATTACATTTGCTCTGATAGGGTCCTAGGAGCTACTCAAAGACCTTAAATACCAAAGATGCTTGAGAAAAACAGCAGCATATGGGACAGTTGAGACTGTGGAGACTAGGTAGAAATGTATCGAGACTCTTCATGTGCTTGCTATAGAAATGGGAACTGCAGCTAATTAATGGTTTTAGTAGCAATAATGGGTTTGTACTAGTTTGTTTTCATTACTATAGCAAAATACCCTTGTCAGGCTAACTTTATAAAAAGACTTATCAAGGTCAAGATTTCAAGTTTGGAATCCAAATGAAGCTTATTGGGACACACACACACACACACACACACACACACACACGCATGTTTAAAAAAAGGACAAGAAAATAGGTGCTGTGTTGTTGGGGAAAAGGAAAGGAACTATTAGAAAGGACACAGAGAAGGCTGGAGAGATGACTCAGCAGTTAAGAGCACTGACTGCTCTTCCAGAGGTTCTGAGTCCAGTTCTCAGCAACAACATGGTGGCTCACAATCATCTGTAATGGGATCCAGTGACCTTTTCTGGTGTGTCTGAAGACAGCTACAGTGTGTGTGTCTGTGTGTGTATACACACACACATATATATAATCTTTAAAAAAAAGAAAGGACCCTGATATAGCTCTCTCTTGTGAGGTTATGCCAGTGCCTGGCAAATACAGAAGTGGATGCTCACAGTCATCTATTGGGTGGAACACAGGGTCCCCAATGGAGGAGCTAGAGCAAGTACCCAAGGAGCTAAAGGGGTCTGCAACCCTATAGGAGGAACAACGATATAAACTAACCAGTACCCCCCAGAGCTGTGTCTCTAATTGCATATGTAGCAGAAGATGGCCTAGTCGGCCATCAATTGGAGGAGAGGGCCTTGGTCTTTTGAAGATCATATGCCCCAGTACAGGGGAATGCCAGGACCAGGAAGCAGGAGTGGGTGGGTTGGGGAGCAGGGCGGGGTGGGGGGGGGAGGGTATAGCATTTGAAATGTAAATGAAGAAAATATCTAATAAAAAAAGAAAGGTCACAAGAAGGTTACAGAGGGGTGAATATATGGTTGAAATACATTGTATGCATGCATGAAATGTCATAAGGAAGCCAGTTATTACGTACAATTAGTACATGCTAATAAAACATTGAAAATGAAAGTTCAAATAGCATGCAAAGGCTTTGAGGAGGATTGACCAGCTCTCCTCATCGAGGATGCCATGACCAGAACACATGGGTAAGAAGAAAGTGCATTTCAAAACACAGCTCACTTGACTTTTCCTGTGATCTTATCTCTTCAAAGCTCTGTATACCTCCCAATACCTACACTTTGGGGACCAAGAGTCTAATTCATGAGCCGTGAGAGACAAACAACATCAAATCCTATGATGAATATAAAAATATTTTGAAGCATAACTCTTGGAGGCAAGGATTATTCTAATTCTGTCTGTGTTCTAGCCCTTCACCCCTAAATATCAGGGATCTCTGTCTGTCTGTCTGTCTGTCTGTCTGTCTGTCTGTCTGTCTCTTTCTCTCACCTCCTCTATGTATGTGTGTGTGTGTGTGTGTGTGTGTGTGTGTGTGTGTGTATGGGTATCAGGCTATAACAATTGGAAGCTAATTATAAAAAAAAAATTGCCTGTAGTGTACATTGTGGGTTGAGTAGGATGAATATTTAGTTACATTTTAAAAAATGGTCTTGAAATATTAGTAGATAGGAAAATGTTAAGACTTCATTGAGAAATGGTCATTATTATACACCAGTTCCACATAGGAATCCAGGGCCTTTAATATTATCAACTTCTTGACCTCTTCTGGCCCATATATTCAATCTTATGGCATTACTACATTATTTCAATTTTTGTTTATTAAAAATGTCTTTGATGCTTGCAGCCAACCATTAGATTGAGTACGGAGACTGCAATGGAGGAGTTAGGGGAAGGAGTGAAGGAGCTGAAGACAAAACAACAATATCAACCAACCAGAGCTCTCAGGGACTAAACCATCAACCACAGAGTACACATGGAGGGACCCATGGCTTCAGATGCTTATGTAGCAGAGGATGGATTTATCTGGCAACAATGGAAGGGGAGGCCCTTCGTCCTGTGAAGGTTCAATGCCCAGCGTAGGGGAATGCCAGGGCAATAGGGAGCTGGTAGGGGATCACCCTCATAGAAGCTGGGAAAAGGAGGGATGGAGTCGGGGGTTTGCAGAAGGAAACCAGGAAGGGGGATAACATTTGAAATGTAAATAAATAAAGTAACCAAGAAAAAAAGTTTTTAAGAAAGGTCTTCAAACATCTGTACACTTATAATACTGAAAAAGTGTTCATTATTTGATTTTTTTCACATTGCCTGCATTTTTTTCTTTATTAAATTTTTTATTAGCCATTTGATATTCCTCAGTTGAGAATTCTTTTTTTTTGCTCTGTATCTAATTTTTTTATTTAATTAAGTATTTTCTTCATTTACATTTCAAATGCTACCCCAGAAATCCCCCATACTCTCCCCCCCCCCTGCTCCCCAACCCACCCACTCCCACTTCTTGACCCTGGCGTACCACTGCACTGAGGCATATAAAGTTTGCAAGACCAAGGGGCCACTCCTCCCAACGATGGCTGACCAGGCCATCTTCTGATACATATGCAGCTATTTTAACTACACACACACACACACACACACACACACACACTGTATGATCAATTGACTGAGTTTTAAAAGCTTAGTATATTCCTTATGTCATAATTTACAGCAAAGATCTGTACGTATTAAAGATATAAATGTATAATGTAGAAAAAATAAATTAACATTCAAAAACAAAAACAAAAACAAACCCAACCAATCAACCAAACCAACCAACCAACCAACCAAAAGAATCCTGGGCCTTGAGCCTTCCTCAGGCAGAATTGGTTGCCCAGGCCGAACTGGGTGCCCCACTCTGAGCAACATGGATACTCTTCCAGATGTTTATCACTTACCATCCTCTGTGACCAGAAGTTCACCTATTATGGCTTCTTGGAAGCAAGGATTCAATTATCCTATTTTTAGATCAGGCTATTCATAACCTGCAGGAGAATGTGCAAACTGTAAGGGTGAGTTTCTGCTCATGTGCACTACGCCTCATACATATGTATGCTACCTGGCTCAAGACCCAGAGCACGGAGTCCCCTTCTGCTCTGTCTCAGTCCGTGGTCAGAAGTGCTCAGGCCTCACTCCAAGTGCCCACTGTCCTAGCCTCCATCACACAGTTGGTTTCTGTCTGTTCCTGAACTCTAAGTGAATCATTCAGAATGTATTCCGCTGTACAGACTGTGTTTGCGAGTCATCTGTCACTGTGCCAGTTCATTGCTTTGTTTACTGTGTTTAATATTGCATTGTTCTTAATTCCCTATTGAGTAATAGTCATGGTGCTTCCAGTTTTCAGGTACTGTGATTATTCTTGTGTCTTTCTGGGGATGCATGCATTCATCCCCTTTGGGTATGTGTGTAGGGATGAAATTGCTGAGTCTGAGGGTGGGTGTATTTGCCTTTATTAGAGACTATCAGTATTTCTTCCAAGTAGCTGTAGCATCTTGCTCAGTCACAGCTGATGAGCCCCAGAGTTGACTTATTGCTGCACCAATAGGTGGTGTGGACAGTTTTCTAGTTTCAGGCATGTGGCGGTGTGGAACATGGTTTAAATTTGTATTTTCTTGAAGCAGAATGATGTCAAACATCTATTCAGTCACTGGACATTTAGATATCTTTTATAAAGTATCTCTATGAGTCATAGATTTAAAAACTAGATTATCTTTGCTCCCTAATTACTTTCCTTTTTTTGGATGACTAATCATCAGTGTAGTGGCTGGTAATTAGCAAGTGTCGGATTAAACAAATGGAGTAAACAAAGCCAGCTTTATTTGCACATGTTTCTATATTACTAGTCATGTGAAATGGAAGCGATCGGTTTCTATGATACATTTGAATTCACTGGCTTTTTAAAAATAAAGAAGGCACATATTTTATGCAGAGCTCTCATATTTATGAGAAGTATTTTTCGCTTATATTGTTTTAATTCACTCATCCATTGAAATATTTGCCATAATAGTGTCTGGAAGCGCAGAACACAAATTGAAACGTCACCGATTAGTCTTTCAGTTTGGTAAAAAGACAGGTTTGGCATGATGTCTAAAATGCAGGATGAGTTCTACTAGTTGTGTTGTTATTAGATTCCTTAACTATAAGATAAGCCTTCTAATCTTGTGATGATAAGCAAGCTTTTAAAAACATGTAAACATTTTAAAACTCTAATTTAAGGTTATTTTGTATTTGAATAATATTTTTTTCTTATTAAAAGAGTAATAGCCACTTGATTTTGAATATTTTAAAAATATACAGAAATACACACTATACAAAAAAATCCAACTTTAGTTGCAACAATCTGTATCAATGTTGGGAAAACACATGTATACCTATATGTGTATAAATGTGCATACATATATGTGTTTAAGTACACGTATATGTGTGGTATATACCACTACTTATTTTTATACTTTCAACAATGTTCTCCTGAGAGACTGTATCGTTCCTTGTATGTATACTTGCATAAACACAATGGTCCTTACTTTGCATTTCACTTGTACAGCTCTTTGCTTTTTACAGCAAACCTGAAAATAGGCACTTAATAGTCTTTCCTACCCTGAGCTTTGTCTGCATGGCAACTGTGCCTGTCGTCCCGCCCCTAGTGCCTATGTGCAGGTAACTCATCAAAGGCGAATTTATTAGTTGTTAATTAACTAATATTTATTAGCTTTTAGAAAGTTGCTAGCTCTGTGTAAGGAACACATGGGTCACTGAGAAACTGTCTGAGGTCATTGTGAGAAATTCATGATTTTCTTCTATTCCTGAAGTTTTATAACGTCAAACACATACTTATAGATTTTCCTATTCACTCCTATGTATCCAAGCAGATAAATAGCTAAGTGGATCAGGGTAGCCACAGATTTACAATGTGCTTCTTAAGACAGATATTATCAAAATGTTTTATTGAATGTAAGTTCAGTCCTCCAAGCAGTATATTATGGGTAGATTTAATCAGCACTTTAGCCTTGCTTGAGTCCTTTAATTTCCAACTTCAACTTTTCTATTTAACCTTAAAACAAATTTCATCTCATATCTAAATGGTAAAGGGGAACAACACCAGATAGTATTCTGAATTTACAAAGATTTTTTTCCTTTGAATTCCGAATAATAGAGTTGTAGCCCTGAAAATTACTCTCATATAGTTTTCAATATTAAAAATAAATTCAATTTTATAAAATCTCACCGGTAGAGAAAAGCTTTAAGAAATAGAGATGCGAAGAACCATGACCTCTCCTTTGAGTCTGGATCCACTTAGCCATAACGTTGCTATGAATAAGTGCTTTGTTTTGAAAGTATCTTTAAAATCACCCTCAAAATTTTAATGACAAAATCAAATCTATGTGGCTGATTCATCATATGCTTATTTTTAAATTGCTCAAGTTTATTGCAAAAAAATTGTATCCTGATTCCAGCGCCCCACCCTCTTACGTAAATGAGGACAGCAGGTGTTAAGTACCTCTTCTCTTATAATTGTTTCCCAAGAGTTTGTTATCTAGAAGAGAGGCTTTATAATCTTACGGATCTGTTACTCTTCTAGGCATTGTGATGTTCAGAGCACGGAATTTTTTTGTCGGTGGGGCTACTGAGCAACCACATCCAGATCCACAGTGGTGTAAGGAGTGCCATGCCTGTGCATTCTTACTAGTGCCTCACAACACAGAAAGATTCATCTTTCCTTCTTTCTGCTCCCGGTCCCTGCAAACTTATCTGCCCTTAGTGGAAGGCTGTCATTTCTGCAAACATCCAGAAGCCTTCACCTTATTATGCTCAATTGCTTATTAGCTAGTAACGAAGTTAAAACGGAGTCAATGCCCAGTATAGTGCAGAGATTCTGTTATAGATGGTGCTGTCTGTCAAATTTATTCTTACATCCACACTTTCCATTTAATCCAGTCTAAGTCAACCTCCAAATTAGATCAACAATGAGTTTAAATTCCTTGAGTAGTTCCACAGCAAAGTACTTAGTGGGGTTAGTGTAACATTATTCAATATATTCAAATTTATTATTTAATACTAGATACAGAACACTGCAATACACTGAGTGTTTTTTTCCAAGTATGGAGTTGGTCTTCATATGGTTTATTCTTTAAAATAAATCTCTTTAAAATATAATAATGGACACATTTTACTGTGAATCCCCAGGGTTCCCTCTCTCATTACCTATCAGGCCTGTTGATCACCACTTAGGAGACCTTGTTGGCCCCATGTGTGTTTTAAATTGCCAATTAGCAGCTCTGCCCTGATACACCTTGTTACCAGCCACAAATAAGAAGCACAAGTTAAAAAACAAGCGTTGCATTTCTTCTACGGTTGTGTTAAAAACATGCAAGTGAGGCTGTAGAGAGCAAAGTAGGCCTTCAGGTTGTTGAAAATCACCTTAAAGGTGAGAGCACTCAGTGCAAATGTGTCTGCACACCGAAGTCCCTGTCCTCCGAGTGAGCTCACCCACGAGACCAGTGCTGATGTTTTGCTTCACTGAATGCAAACTGCTTTGAGCTACCTGACATCATTAGGTCAAGTTTTAGTGCAGACATTTTGTTCAGATGCAAACCGAGTGGCACTTGCTTGGTTAATGAAGTGCAACATCTGTTCATCAAAAATGTCCAAGGGTTGCACATGGACATTGTCTCTGTAAAAAGAAATGGATACACACTTGATTATACAAAATGCACATATATGTTGCTGATCTAAACAGATCTTTCACACAGAGACAAGCACACACACACACATACACACACACACACACATCATCATCATCATCATCTTATTGCCTTTTCTTATGCTCTAAGAACTGGTTAATGATGTTTTAAGTCTAGAGCATGACTTTGAGAATTGTGTGCCTTCATTTTTCTTAATTCTCTCACCTTCTATCCAAACTAATATATAAAAGGACTTGTAACCTTTGGTGCTTTCTTATTTTAATATTGTGAATTTAAATATGAATGTATAAAAATATCTAAATGTGCAAAATGAATGTATAAAAAGACTCTAAAAAGGACTAATGGGCCACCTTTATTTAAAAATATATAAAAGTCTAGATAAATTAGTTTAGAAAAAAAGAATCGAGTTTGAAATTTTGTTGGAATAAGTTCTCATGACTGCCTTTAAGGGACAGTAGAAACATGAATGGCAGTCTTAACAGTGTTAATTAATACTTATTGCAACCTTGTTTTGTGTCACGCATGGTGAAAGGAGTCTTCAGTACATAATCTAAGATAAATTGAATTGTCCCTCCTAGTTTGAGATGAGAAAACCAAAGGCCCAGGAAGGTATATGGGATCCAGGTAGGACAGAGATTTGGACTGAATTTCTTCCTCTAAGATGAAATATGGCATTACAAGGCTTGGAATGACTCACTGTTTGGGTGTATGGAGGGTAAGAAATGGAAAAGCCGTCCCAGTCTGGGCACACGGGAAGTTCTATGGAAAGAGTAAGCTCTTGGTGACTGGAAGACTGACAGTGGGAGCTGGAAATCTCACACTGTGGGCAGGTCTGTGTGGGCTGCCCCAGGCATGGCTGTGTGTGGCTGTTATTTCCCTGTTTATTATTGTGCACATATAAACTCTGTCCTCTGCTAACCTTGTCTCTGGTTGGCTTTATGCGCCTAAGTCCCATGGGCTATCCTGCCTTGTACTACAAACTGAGAAGTTTTGGAAACAATGGTTTATTCATCATTCATAATTATTCATTTATTTTGTTGCTGATGTTTTAGGATGAGTTGGTAGTACCATCTTCATTTTATTAGCGAGGAAGCTAAAGTTCAGAAAGGTTTTATTGAAAGAGCATGGTGAGTCTGGAGAGATGTCTCAGAGGTTAAGATCACTGACTGTTCTTCCAGAGAACTGGGTTTGATTCCCAGCACCCACATGGCAGCTCACAACTATCTGTAACCCCAGTCACAGGGGGCCCAAAGCCCTTCTCTGGCCTCGACAGACACTGTCTGAACATGGTTGTAAGATATACCTGTAGACAAAACACCCACCACAAGTATTAAAATGAATAAATCTTTAAAAATACATATTTTAAAAGAACATTGTTTTATGTATTACACTTTGAATCTTGCTTTTTTTCTTAACATATCATTACTAAACTTTTCTATGGTTATTTCTTTGCACTATAATTTTAAATAGCCACATACATACCTAACATATATGTGACATATATACTTTCAGTTGCAAGCCAATCTGATGATATTGCTGTATCGCTAGTGTTGAGTGTAGAGGTCTCTCACATTGTATATACTGTGGGAGGGGCTATCAATTTGACAAGATGAATGTGGTAAGAAAACAGCTTAAAAAGATGTATAGGTTCAAAGTTCACACTTTTGTGTACTCACACACATACAACAGAAAAACTGTACAAATGTGAGGAAACTGTAAACATATTCATAAATTAGAAATTGGTCGAATCATAAAGTAGAATACTCTATATTTGAAAAAATATCCATATGTGCTGTCATGGAAAATTATCCAAAATATATTTTGCCTGAAAAACATTAGGTAAGAGAAAAGTACACTTGTGCATATAAAGCATATGACTATATACTTACACATGACTGAGTAATATAAACCATGATTAAAAATACTGGAATTTTTAGGGGGTATATACATGCTGGACAAGATGGAGAGACTTCCTGTTTTGGGAACTTTTGCTTTTCCTTACCTGTAAACATTCCTTTTATTAGAAACAATGTGGATGAAGAGATAGCTCAGTGGTTAAGAGCACTGGCTGTTTTTCCAGAGAGCCTGGATTTGATTCCTAGCACCAAGATGGCGGCTCACAAGTATCTGTAACTCCAGTTTCGTGCCATCCAATTGCCCTCTTCTGGCCTCCTGGAACACTGTACATACACAGTAGACCTATATAAATGAAGCCAATGCACCAATATACATAAACCAAAAATAAAGTAAATTTTTTTTCCAAAAAAAAAAAAAAAGGACAAGTGGAGAAAATATACAAATGCCAATTTGGATCCTGGGTCCCTGTCATGACTAACCTAAAGACCATCTGTGTATGCATCTAATTCTCCTGCAGGATTTTGCTCAGTGGAACTTCCTGGCCCTGGGGTCCTCTTACTCTCTTAATATATCCAGGGAAGCCGAAGTCTAGGCACAGAGATCAGACCAGTGCACGCACCTGTCTTTACTTCATATGCCATCGCCCATGTCTGAGGCCTCCATCAGTCTCCATGCAGGTAAATACATGTCAGGAGTCTTCCAACAGCTCTATCTGTGGTTATTGGCTGGGAACTGGATTTCTGTCTCAGCTGGAAGGTCTAATGCAAGGTTCAGGAAAGTGATGATCCTTGTCTTAATAATGTGACACAGATTAAAACAAATAATAATGTGACACAAATTGTGGCGGGTAGTATAATAGCATGCCAATAGCATTCATTTTAATATACTTGATAAATAATTTCACTAAAATTTCCATCTTTCCCTATTATATGGGATTGAATCCAGGGCCTTGCACATACTAAAAATTTCCATCTTTCCCTATTATATGGGATTGAATCCAGGCCCTTGCACATACTATACAAGCTCTCTACAACTAAGTCACATCCCCAACTCACTCTCTCTCTCTCTCTCCCTCACTCTCACTCTCTAGCTCTCGCTCTTGCTCTCTTGCTCTATCTCGCTCTCTCTTTCGCCCCTACAGTTCCTACTGATTTGTTCACTTTTTCCTTGTACTCATTCAGTACTGAAATATTCCTTGAACCTGAGGTCTTCCTGCCTCAGCCTCTTGCGTAGCTGAGATCACAGAGCTGCTAGTGCAGGTTTAGCTAATTTGGATAATCTTCCCATTTAACCATGACAGTCAAATAAATGGTCTATAAGAGAGAGGATTGCTTGATACTCCAGCAAAACCCCCTCTGTGTTTGAGAAGGAAGTCTAGACCTTTTAATTCAGGAGGTAGAAGCAATACAACCTCTTTCTTCTGCTGTGTGAGTATCTAGACTATGTCCCACACTTCCCAGTGTTATTGGTAATTTTTACATGTTGGTGAATTGTATTGATTCTCAGTGCTTATTTCTGGACAAGATTGCTTTGACCGATGACATGGAAGCATTTGGAATAGATGTTTTGTGCTTAACTTGGCAGGAACAAAAGCTGTTAATTTTATAGTTATATCTTTTACAAAAACAATTAATATATACTTCTATTTTTTACTTTTAATTTAATGACTGTATGTGTGTGGGTGCATGCATGCCATGGTGTGCATGTGGAGGTCAGAGCAGAACTTTTGGGAGTTACTTGTCATTGTCCACCTTATTGATTCAGGGCCAATCTTGTTTCTGCAGTGTTATATGCTCCAGGCTAGCTGGTTCCCTGGCTTCCTGCTTATTCTCCTGTCTCTGCTTTTTAATCTTTCTGTACGAGTGCTGAGATCATAGATGAATGCTTTGGTGCAGTGGGATTTTTTTAAAATCAAAGTTCTGGGGATCAGAATAGGTCACCCATAGTGTTTCAGTATTATGAAACTATATCTTATATTCTAAGAGGTTGCAACTTTTGCTGAATCTCATAGCCAAAGTTAATAAGACACCTTGAGGTCACTTAAGAGTACCATCCTAGTATGTGCTCAGCCTGTTTGTTTAACCTGTCTTTAAGAGAATGGTGTAATAGTCAACCTTACTTGCCTTGCACTTCCCATATAATGAACTTTTCCAACCCAATCTAATGCCTAGCTTTGCTCTTAAGTTATGTGCTCTTCCATGCCCCTGACCCAGAAAAAAAAATGAATGTGTATCATTTGCTGAAAGCAGCAAATGTGGATGTTGAAAGTAACTTTCTAACATCGACCATAAAGACTGAATATAACACTTATGGAGATTGGTTGATAAAGGTGCTTGTTGTCTGGCCATTTGGCATCAGTTGGACTCAGTGGCTTAAACCCTTGCAAAACTCCATTCAAGATTTCCATAGTTTCCCCTTACTTCTCCATCTGATGGTTTCTGTGCTGTTCAATAGAACAGAGAGCATAGCCCTTTGTTAGGAATAGTCACACAACAGTCATATGCAGACAATCAGGCACGCACAGACACAAACAGTCACACAGCATGCACACAGAGACAGAAGACACAGGCACAGGGAAAGATTCACAAGACAGCTTTCAGCCAAGCTGAGACTCAGACTCACAATACACAGGTGGAGACAGAAGACGCAAGGAGCATAAAGAAGGGAATTCAAATCTAAGCAGCTCAGAGGGGCAGTGCTCTGTTTCTTTCATTAAAGCTATAGTCTCTCTAGCTCCTCCATTGGAGGTCCTGTGTTCCATCCAATAGATGACTGTGAGCATCCACTTCTGTATTTGCCAGGCACTGGCATAGCCTCACAAGAGACAGCTATATCAGGGTCCTTTCGGCTAAATCTTGCTGGCATATGCAATAGTGTCTGCGTTTGGTGGCTCAAGGAGCTGAAGGGTTCTGCAACCCTATAGGTGGAACAACAATATGAACTAACCAGTACCCTCAGAGCTCGTGTCTCTAGCTGCATATGTAGCAGAAGATGGCCTAGTCAGCCATCAATGGTAGGAGAGGCCCTTGGTCTTGCAAACTTTATATGTCCCAGTACAGGGGAACACCAGGACCAAGAAGTGGGAGTGGGTGGGTAGGGGAGCAGGGTGGGTAGGAGGGTATAGGGGACTTTCAGGATAGCATTTGAAATATAAATGAAGAAAATATCTAATAAAAAATTGGAAAAAAAAAGGTATACTCATCCATTACTGGTGACTCAGAGCTAATCACCAATCCATTTAATCCATGCAAACATCAGGCTCTTTTCCTACTGAGCCGTCTTCCTGGCCTTTCCCTTCTACTTTTGACAGTCCTATAAAATATCGACAAAATAATAAGCTTCCACTAAGCCTTTCTATGCCTCTGCCCAGGGCCTCACAGATAATTTTCTTCTGATTTGAAATTTTCTTTCCTCTTCACTTGACCGCCTAAAGAGCGACTGAAATTCTGAGCTGGCCTGAAGCTGGCACCTTTTGAACTCTTCAGCAACATTTAAGTTTTCAGTTCTGGTTGCGATTAGTAAGACTTTCAGGACCATTAATAAATGCTAGTGGTTACAGTTAAATCCAATTCTCTGTAATAGAATGCCTTAAGCATTAATAAAGAGAAAACAGTATTTTTCTAAAATTTTGTGTCCAAACCAGGTAAAATAAAAATGAAGGCAGAAAAGTAGCCTTTCAATTTATATCCCAATATATAAATCTGTTTCTGTTTATTATATTTGAATTATCACTGAATAACAAAATAATTTTAAAACTATACCGTAGCATAGAAAAATGAGAAATTTTTATTAGTACATTAAGGATTATGTTTTGCACTTCATGATCAAGGTGAAAATTTTGGAATAAATATCATAATTGTCATAGGCTCATGTTTTTGGAATCTGTTAGTTTTTATGAATAGCCACGAGTAGTTGGATATTTTGGAAATGGGAAGATTTTGTTTTGTTTCTGTTTTTAAAATGTAATGTTTACATTTTTGCGATTTGAAAATATTTGACAAATTAACTTTTTTTTTTTTTTGTCTGTCAGCACAGCAGATCTGCCTTAGCTAAGCGAAGAACAACGGTAAAGGCCAGCTGCTCAACCAGCATGCTCAGCTCTCTGTCACAGTCACAAGAAGTTGTGATGGAAAGGCATGAAGCAGGGATGCTTGTTTCTCTAAAGTATACTAACCTTAGAAACAGAAAAACCTGAGTGCTCCCTTTGAGCTGGCCCTGAATGTGCTTTAACATTAACTCGAGCTAGCTGGTGATAGAGACTAACTATGGAATCACACAACAATAGGATAACTGGTGAAAAACTACTTTTGTAGTTTAAACATCAAGATTTAAAACAGGAGCAAACTTGACTGAAGAGATGGCTTGGCAGTTAAGAGCACTGGCGACTCTTCTTAAAGGACACAGGTTCAGTTCCCAGTACCTACATGGCAGCTCACACCTGTCTATAAGAACAGTTCCAGGGGATCTAGCACCATCACACACACAATAAGTAGACGGAAAACGAATGTACATAAAATAAAGATAAATAAATCATTAATAAATAAAATTAGTAAAAATGTTTTTTTTTTCCGTTTGCTAGCAGATCTCAGTTGGAGATAGCTTCTTGGTTAGGGCTGAGAGAGAGCTTTTGTACACTCCCCCTTTTAGCATTGGAAACCTATCTGGCTTGAATCTGGGCAGGATTTGGGGCATGGTGCCACAGTCTTTGTGAGTTCATAGTTCATCACTCTTGTCATGTGTGAAAGTCATTCTTCCCTTTGTGTCATCCATACCCTCTGGCTCTTACAAATTTTTTAAATAATTAAGTTACATCCCAAATGCTACCCCTCTACCCAGTCTTCTCCTCACAGAGTCCCTCCTCCATTCCTCTTCCCCTTCACCTCTGAGAGGGTGGCCCCTACCCTGGGTATTCACCTAATTTGGCAGATCAAGTCTCTGCAGTAGTAGGTACATCCTTTCCCAGGAGTAGGCTGGCCAAGGCAGCCTTTGGCCATATGTACTGGGGGTCGAGGTCCAGGCTGTGTATGCTCCTGGGTGGTGGCTCAGACTCTGAGAGAACAAACCTTGGGATCTCTTGGTCTTCTGCTGGGGTTTCCATCCCCTTCAGGGCCTTCCGTCCTTTGCCCAACTCTTCCATAGACTTCCTCGACTTCTGTTCAAGCTGTGGGTATCTATATCTGTTTCAGTCAGCTGCTGAGTTGAGCCTCTCTGAGGACAGTTGTGATAGACTCCCGTATGTAATCATAACAGAGTATCATTAATAGTGCCAGGGGATTGGTGCTTGCCCATGGGATGGGTATCAAGTTGGGCTGGTTATTGGTTGGCTATTCCTTTAGTCTCTACTCCATCTTTGTCCCTGCATTTCTTTTAGACAGGACAAATTTTGGGTCAAAAGTTTTGTGGGTGGACTGGTGTCCTGCCTGGCTATAGGAGGTGTCCTCTTCCATGTTCCCACTGTTAGGCATCTCGGTTAAGTCACCTGCATTGATTCCTTCCCCATCCCAGCTCTCAGGGACGGCCTAGAAATTTCCCCCACCCCCTGACTTAGGGCAGCAGCAGATTTCCATTCAGTCTCCTTGCCCTCTGGGCTTCTCTCCTATCTCTTCCCACATCTGATCCTACTCCTCTATTCCCCACCCCTCCTTTCTCCCTCCCACACCTCTGCCTCTCCCTCCCTGGCTCTGCCTCCTATGATTATTTTGCCCCCCCCCCCGCCTTCTAAATAAGATCTAAGCATCCTCACTTGGGCCTTTCTTCTTGTTTAACTTCTTTGGATCTGTGCGTTGTATCATGGATATTCTGTACTTTATGGCTAATATCCACTTATCAGTGATTACAAACCATGTGTTCCTTTTGGGTCTGGGTTATATCATTCAGGATTGCATTTTCTAGTTCTATCCATTTGCCTGCAAAACTTATGATGCTCTTGTTTTTAATCACTGAATAGTATTCCATTATATAAATTAACCACAACTTCTGTATCTATTCTTCAGTTGAGGGACATCTGGGTTGTTTCCAGTTTCTGGCTATTATAAATGAGTCTGCTATGAACATTATGGAATATGTGTCCTTGTGGTATAGTGGAACATCTTTTGGCTATATGTTCGGGAGTGGTATCACTGGGTCGTCAGGACTATTTTCAGTTGTCTGAGAAAATACCAGATTAATTTCCAAAGTAGTTGTATATGTTTGCAATTCCACCAGCAGTGGAGGAATGTTCCTCTTTCTCCACATCCACAATAGCATGTGCTGTTGCTTGAGGTTTTGATTTTAGACATTCAGATTGGTATAATGTGAAATCTCAGGGTAATTTTGATTTGGATGTTCCTGATGACTAAGGATGCTGAACATTTCTTTAAGTGCTTCTTGGCCATTCTAGATTTCTTTGTTGAGGAATTTCTGTTTAGCTCTATACTCTATTTTTTAAAATTGGTTTATTTGGATTGTTGGTATCTAACTTCTTGCCTTCTTTGTATATGTTGGATATCAGACCTCTGTGGATATAGGCTTAGTGAAGATCTTTTTCCAATTTGTAGGCTGGCTTTACAGTCTTTCTGGCTTCTCTTCCACAAAGTTCCCTGACCTCTGATGAGAGAGATTTGATGAAGACATCCCATTTAGGACTGAGTATTTCAAAGTCTCTCACTCTCTGCACATTATCCAGTTGTGAGTCTTTGTGTTAGTTCCTATCCTGTACAAGAGGAAGGTTATGCAAGAGGAAGGAAGGGCAAAACACTGATCTATGGATATAACAGAATATTATTAGGAGTCATTTTATTGCTGTATTTCCTTAGCAGAACAATAGCATTTGTTTTCCCTCTAGGGCTAAATCTTATCTAGTCTCACATACTTGGCCAGTCAAGCGATGTGAGGTATGGGTTCCATCTAATGAAGGATGCCATAATCTAATTAGATAGTGGTTGGTTACTCCCAAAACTTTTGTACCACTATTGTACTAGCTTATCATGGAGGTAGGCAGGTCACTATTATAGACTGAAGGATTCATAACTGGGTTGGTGGTTACCTATCTCTTTTGGTAGCATGCACAGCACCTCATAGTAGCATGACTACTAGGTGTCATGCTCTAGTTAAGCACCAGCTTGACTTCTCCATGTTCAATGAGATATTTAAAATGTCTTCAGTAATAAGGCTTACCATCTATTTGTGGAAACCAATTGCCTTGGCTATAGCCTTAATTTTGGGATATTTATATGAGATCCCTTTAGACAATAACTCAACATTCTCTGCAGGTTTTCCTGCCTCCTTTTTTAATGCCTTTTTTGTTTGTTTTTTTTTTTTTGTTTGTTTTTGTTTTTGAGCAGGTACTCTTACTGGGCTTGTGTATGTGTATCTTATTCTTTTTATTTTGTATTCTAGTTTGTTTCTGTTCTTGTTTGCTTGTTTGCCTGTTTGTTTTCTAAAGAGAGAGAAAGAAGACCTGGAGTTGTATCAGTGAGGAAGATCTGGGAAGAGTTGGGGGAGAGGATACCATGATTAGAATATATTGCATGAAAAAAGTTTTCAATAGAAAAAAGGATTTAAAATTTTTTGTGCATCCACATTTTCCTATGCATGTCAAAGCCCCAAGGCTCTTACAATGGTAGAGTTGAGATCATCTAGTGCTTATCAGCTTCAGGCATCTGCTAAAGGAACCTAGCTCATGGCGCCCTCCAATGAATTAGGCCCTGTATTTATTCCCACTTTTGAGATGAATAGACTATCATGATGAAGATTCAGGTGATTTTTTTTTTTTATCAAAGTGGAAGATTTTGGAGAACGAGACGTGTCATCCTATTCCAGGACCTACAAGGTTACCACTGGACAAGTGGCTCTTCACCGGTATCAGGGTAATGAGAGAGCTGTTTGTATGCTGGAAGTCCTTCAGTAATGGTTACGGCACCCTTAACCATGAGTAAGAAGTAGGAATTGGTATAAGTATGCCCTCTATATTAAATTAGAAGGCTTGAAAAGGCATTTGATTACAAGTCATATAGTGGCTAAAAGTAGCACTAAAAAACTTTTGTAATCTTGTATGGACACAATGGCATCACTTAGATACTGTCCTTTGGTGGAAACATGACCTTGAACCCCAGCCCTTTCAGGCTGTATTTGAGTGTCATGTTGTGTGTCCTGTCTTAGATCTCAGCACACTCTACTGAGCCTCCATTCTCTCTGCATGTCTTCTTTGATCAACACGGATTGCCTTACCTTGCATTTTCCTTTCAGTAATGAGGATGAGAGAATGGGCAGCTTCATCATCATGCTACACCAACATCTTTGCTTTGGCAGGCTGATGAGAGTTCAGTCCAAGAAGAGCTTGAGAGGACATTCGGAGGCAAGCTTAAATTTCAGACTCCTAAACAGATTTCAGATTCTGTGGTGGTTGTATAAAGAAACAAGGAAAAGCCTGTGAGCAAAGTAGTTGAATATGAGGAGAAAAATATATCTCCCCTAACATTCTGCTAAGAGCCCAAATAGACGCTGTTGTGGGCTCTGAGCATCTCTTTCCTTTCTTTGGCAACAGCTGGGAGGAAGAACGCTTGCTACTGAGAGTTGGACTCTTGAGTCAGAATGTGGATTCCATGAAGCTTTGAAGGCTCCCATTAAAGCTACTCTCCTAGTCACTTAGGATCTCTCCACTTCTTTATGCCCTTTACAATGGTGAAATGAGTGGTGATCTCTAATCCAGTCTGGAATCTTCCCAGAGCAATCCTGTTGTTTTCTTTGAATTCTACACCGGTAACAGAAAGAATCCAGACTTCTTGCTGCTGCTGTATTCAGGGACTTGCTTGTTTTCTTTGTTCAGTGCTTGCAAAATGTATTTGCAAATTATTTGAGATTCTAAATTTAGGCTCGCCTTGGTTTAATAGCACAGACATTTCTCAATAGAGTAAGGTTTAAGTTAGAATCTGTAAAAACAGCCACTTCCTGTGAGTAAAAGCAACAGCTCAGACAGAAAAAGCTCTCTCCTATGAAAGCTGTTCTATGAATGGAAGAGTGAAACGCCCCAGCTTTGAGAGGCAAGAAGCCAGCAGACAGACCAAGGATGGAAAGAATCCTCAGCAGGTGCTGCTTCCTGGACTCGGTTCTGCCCTGGAGTTGTTTTTTGTTTCTTGCAGCTAAAATGGTCTTAACTAGGATTATAAATAAGATGAAAAGCCACAAAGCCTTAAGCGTGTGATCTGTGCCATGTCCCTTTGCTGACAGGAATCTATTGAAAGCTAACAAATGTGGAGATTGGTTAGTGTTTCAGAGCTGAGTGTAGAGTCCCCTCAAGGGACAGAGTAGCTGCGACTTACTTAGCTGCAGGATTTCTCAGTTTTACCACATCCTCAAACAGGAAAGGAGTGCTCAAAGCATCTACAGGGCGAGATTCAGAGTAGAGTACCTCTGTGACTACTCTTACTTTAGATGCTGGGATTTGAGCCCATAAGTATTATCAGAGTTTTGTAAGTATTCACAAGGGGATATTGTGCCTACTACATCTCTTATTCCTAATTCTATAAGATGAACCAGAAACAATACATATATGAAAACATCACATGGTGCACCATCAGCATATCCGGTTCTTGTTATCTAAAAATTCATCATTTAAAAAAGGGAAAGGAGGGGCTGGGGGTGGCTCCATTGTGAATGAAGACTCAAGGTTCAGATATCTAATACCCACATAAAAATCCAAGCTGAGATACACACCTTAATCACAATGCTAGGAAAGTAGAAACAGGTAGATCACTAGGGCTTGTAGACAAGTCAGTCTAGATGAATCTGTGAGCCTCTGGCTCCCTGAAAGATTCTCAAAACATGACCTGACATAGAGCTCTAGGTTCATGCCTATACACACACACACACACACACACACACCTGCATAGGTCATATATACGAATCACAAAAAGAAAGAGAAAAGTAAAATGGAAGAGGAGGAGAGTCCAGATTTGGGGATAGGTTATAAGAAATATTGATGGGTCTGGGAAGAGGGCTCAGTGCATATAGGCACTTGCTGGGTAAGTATGAGAACAAGAAAGTGAATCCTTAGAATTCATGTAAAACCTGGGCACAGTAGCTTATGTCTGTAATGCCAGCATTCCTACAGGAGGTGGAGAAGAGTGAAGTCCTGGGGTCTTATTGGTCAGCTAGCCTGCATTTGTAGTTGGGAACAATGGAGAAAGGTGGATGACCTCGGACCTCCACCAGGCACCTGTAGGTGTGTACCTTCATGCGCATACAAGAGCATATACATTTCCATAGCATACACACAAGATAGGAATTAAAGAGAAAAGAAGGTATGGTGGATTTCCATGCCTAAAATACAAAATCTCCTTTCAAAGTTTATCAACTGTTAGAGAGGCAGGAATACTCCAGGTACCTGGATGACTTGAAGGAGAGAAAAGACTGGGGATGAAGTTCATGTGGAACTAACATGCTTAGGGGTGGGGGTGTACAAATATGAGACTTAAGGTCCTTCAACTGATGAGGCAGATTATAAACGTTTAGACTTGTTCAGACACTTCGAGCTCTTTTATACACTAGAAATAAAACTGGACAAAATCCATATAGGATTTAAAAAAAAAGAGTTATTTATTTGCTTTATGTAAGTACACTGTCCCTGTCTTCAGAAACACCAGAAGAGGGCATCAGATCCCATTACAGATGGTTGTGAGCCACCATGTGGTTGCTGGGAATAGAACTCAATACCTCTGGAAGAGCAGTCAGTGCTCTTAACAGCTGAGCCATCTCTCCAGTCCCAGAATGTGCTTTCCCTTAAACACCTGTTTAAGAGTTATTTATATTTATTGTATATGAGTGCTGTATCTGCATGTACACCTGCATGACAGAAGAGGGCATCAGATCCCATTATAGAAGGCTATGAGCCACCATGTGTTTGCTGGGAATTGAACTCAGTACCTCTGGAAAAGTGCTCTTAACGGCTGAGCCATCTCTCAAGCCCCCCTATAGGAACTTGAGTTTCAAAGGCCAACCTCCCAATCTGAAGGGGAAGGAAGCTGAGTTTTAAGATTTTGTCTCAGTGCGATGGGTCCCACTGGCTAGTGTGAAGCAATGTCAGGCGGTGTGGAGTTTGTGCAGCGCAGCCTCTGTGTGTGGAAATGCTCAGCTGGGGACTTCCCAAGCCTGAGTGAGATCTTTGTGGAGGAAAGAGAAGAAGCCCAAAGCACACAACTCTGATTTCGGGAAAGACTTTAAGATTACAATAAAATTGAAGTCATCCTCTGGAACATTCCTGTGTCCTGCAGAAGAGGATTTGTAAGGTCAAAGGGTGGCAAAGTGAAAAGAGTTGTCACATGCATGCCAAAAGCAAAACTGGGACCACCAGTGTGCATTTCCATTTCAGTGCAGGTTTCAAATGGAAAAAAAGAGGCCTAATCATGATCAAAATGTATTTCCTATCAAAGGCACAAAGCTTAAGAAAGAACCTGGCTGAGTTATGAAGGTGAAGTGGATTTTCTTTAGTGCATGATGTGTAGGCTATTTTTTTAATCTGTTGCAGTTTTATCCAGTATTGACTTTGGCCAAACACTAATGAAGCATCTTCACCACCACCACCACCACCACCACCACCACCACCACCACCACCACCACTGCCACCACCACCACCACACCACCACCACCACCACCACCACCACACCACCACCACCACCACACCACCACCACCACCACCACCACTGCCATCACCACCACCACACCACCACCACCACCACCACCACTGCCATCACCACTGCCATCACCACCACCACACCACCACCACCACCACCACCACTGCCATCACCACCACCACACCACCACTGCCATCACCACTGCCATCACCACCACCACACCACCACCACCACCACCACCACTGCCATCACCACCACCACACCACCACCACCACCACCACCACTGCCATCACCACCACCGCCACTGCCATCACCACCACACCACCACTACCACCACCACCACCACCACTGCCATCACCACCACCGCCACTGCCATCACCACCACCACCACCGCCACCACCACCACCACCACCACCACCACTGCCATCACCACCACCACCACCGCCACCACCACCACCACCACCACCGCCACCACCACCACCACCACCACCACCACCACCACCACCACTGCCATCACTGCCATCACCACCATTGTGAACAGGGATACAACTCAGGTGCATTCTTTTAAAAGGAAGCCTCACCTTGCTTTCTTCTGGGTAACTCAGCCTCTGATCTTCCTTTTCCTAGAGGAACCTAGCAGTAATAGTAATATTGAAAGAGATCATCCAGGCCACCATGCTTGTTGAAATGGATGAAAATGCTTCCAACTTGTCATGTTTTAAATTCTGTTTGAAGGTGGTTAGATGTTAGTGCATATGGCGAGGATTTATCACATAAAGTCGAATATCAGCATGTTCACACATTTTAGGTATCTTTCTATATCACTTGAATATAGAAAACTCAGATCCATATAAATAACTGACTCAGTGTCTGTAGCCAAAGGTCTGAAATTTTCAGAGAAATATTTTTAGATGAAGCCTTTTAAAACATATGCTCCACTATGTTCATAGCAGCCTTATTTATAATAGCCAGAAACTGGAAAGAACCCAGATGCCCCTCAACAGAGGAATGGATACAAAAAATGTGGTACATTTACACAATGGAGTACTACTCAGCTATTAAAAAGAATGAATTTATGAAATTCCTAGGCAAATGGATGGACCTGGAGGGCATCATCCTGAGTGAGGTAACTCAATCACAAAAGAACTCACATGATATGTACTCACTGATAAGTGGGTACTAGCCCAGAAACTTAGGATACCCAAGATACAAGATACAATTTGCAAAACACATGAAACTCAAGAAGAACAGAGACCAAAGTGTGGACACTTTGCCCCTTCTTAGAATTGGGAGCAAAAGACCCATGGAAGGAGTTACAGAGACAAAGTTTGGAGCTGTGACGAAAAGATGGACCATCTAGAGACTGCCATACCTGAGGATCCATCCCATAATCAGCCTCCAAACGCTGACAACATTGCATAAACCAGTGGGGTTTTGCTGAAAGGACCCTGTTATAGCTGTCTCTTGTGAGGCTATGCCAGGGCCTGGCAAACACAGAAGTGGATGCTCACAGTTAGCTATTGGATGGAGCACAGGGCCCCAAATGGAGGAGCTAGGGTAATTACCCAAGGAGCTGAAGGGGTCTGCAACCCTATAGGTGGAACAACAATATGAACTAACCAGTACCCCCCTCCCCCCGAGCTCGTGGCTCTAGCTGCATATGTAGCAGAAGATGGCCTAGTTGGCCATTATTGGGAAGAGAGGCCCCTTGATCTTGCAAACTTTATATGCCTCAGTACAGGGGAACGCCAGGGCCAAGAAGTGGGAGTGGGTTGGTAGGCGAGTGGGTGGGGGAGGGTCTGGGAGACTTTTGGGATAGCATTTGAAATGTAAATGAAGAAAATACCTAATTAAAAAATAAATTTAAAAAAAGTACACTGACAAAAGGGAAGGGAGGTAAATTGGAGAAGAAAGCTTTGAGATGTGAATTGTTTTAATGGATAACTTGTATATAATGTGTCATATACCACTTAAGTCACAATTCACTGTGATATGAAGAAATTCTGGTAGAACTTGTGATTCATGGTGAGTCTATTAAACTCTCAAAATTATATTTAAAAAATATATTTTACTTTAAGTGTATGAGTGTTTTGCCTGTATGTATATATGAGTACCATGCATTTACATGCAAACTACATGTAAATACATAATGTACACAGAAGCCAGAAGGACCCCATAGAACTTGAGTTACAGACATTTGTGAGCTGGCATGCAAGTGCAGGGAACCAGACCCAGGTTCTCCACAAGAGAAGCAAGTGTTTTTAACAGTTGGGCCATTGCTCCAACCCCCAAATGGGTTTTTATGTAAAGTTATGTGGTAGTCACAGCACTTAAACTTTAGATATATGGTGAACATTTCCTCATACCAGATCTGTAGATATGGAAAAATTTTCTGGGCTAATTCTCAGATAAGTTTCCTAACTTACTGATGGGCAAAGACTTCAGTCTGTACTGATGTTCCAGGGGTATTGGCTTGAGAATAAAAATTTGTGCAGAAGCAGAAGCAGGAAAGTGCAGTTCTGGATTCATTCGGGCATGTGATGTAAAATGCTAAATGCTTGCAAAGCAAGCGCAAATCCCAGGGCACACAAAGCACTGCTGTAAATAAATGTCTCTGTTCCTGTAATTGATTGGATAAGATATAGAAAGAGAAAAGACAGAATAACCAAGCTGATTTAAAGAAATCTGTTTTGCTAATGATATAAGTGATGTACAGGTTCGTCTGAATTGAACAAATGCATCAAAATTTGTGTGTGTGTGTGTGTGTGTGTATGTGTGTCCAAATATCTGTACACTAGATCAAGACACTAGACACTGGATACTACAGGATGCTGATCATAGTTATCTTGACTCAAGAAACGATCATTTGTAAAGGAGGAAATTTAATTGAGAAAATGCCTCCATAAGATTAGCCTGTAGGCTAGTTTGTGCGGCCTTTTCTTGATTCCATTGGTATGAGAGGGTCCAGCCCACAGTGGACGGCACCATCCCAAGGCAAGAAAGAGGTCCTGAGTCTCAAAAGCTGGCTGAGAAAGCCATGAGGAGCAATTCAGTATGCAGAACTCTCCCATGATCTCTGCGTTGGTTCCTACAACAACCAGGTTCTTGTACTGCATGAGTTTGAACCTTCCCTGAGAAACCATGATCAGAACATATAAGCCAAATAAACTCTTTCCTCCCCTAGTTCCTTTCAGTAAACTCCTTATCACAGCAACAGAAATCAAACCAGAAAGCTGAAGTGTACTGTACACAGTGTCTTAGCCTATTCACTTAATAGTGAATCTTTAGCCTTTCCAATGTCTTTAGAAGTTGGTTAGAAATAAAATTTAAAGATAATTGCATAACTGATCAGAAAAATATATTAGAATTTATTTACTGAATTCAGTTTTTATTTAGCAGTATTCCATATTAAATTCAGGGTGTTGGCTATGTTAGGCAAACTACTGAGCTCCATCCCGAACTTTAATTTGTTCTTTTGAGCATCATTTTAATGGTGATAGTCACTGTACTTAGGTGTACATAGTTTCTATTCTTATAGCATATCTATAACTATGGCATTACTTAGGACAAAATGTGAACACTGTTTTGTGATTCTTAATATATATTCCAACTTTTTTTTTCCTAGAAAATGTGTTCTAATTCATGGGTAAAAGTCCATTTTCTTATTATGAGGATTCCTGAGTGGTATCTTCTAAGATGCTTTGTAGTTTGAAAAGATTGAATATAGCCATTGTCTGAGTCTGTAGAGATGGTTCATCAGTAAAGGGTGTATGCTGTTCTAGTGGATGAGTTGGGTCCCAGGACCCATGTCAGACAGTTCACAACTGCCTGTAGCTCCATCTCCAGGGCATCTGATACCTTCTTCTGACCTCCCAGGACACCTGTACTCACATGCACATATGCATACACTGAGACATATGCATACGCATAACTAAAATAATAAAAAAAACTTTTTAAATTGCCAGTTTTAAAATTTACATTTCTTTGGATACTAATAAGTTTTGACACACATTTCTACAAATATCTTTTATTTCCTTTTCTTATGGGGTTTTGGTATTTCTTTAACATACTGTATAACTTTGTCATCAATATTCTAATAGTCCATTCTATTAAAGATACATACATATGTATTTCTAAACTAAGAATGTAGGTCTTTGTGTGTGTGTGTGTGTGTGTGTGTGTGTATGTATGTAATATTTGTGGAAATGGAGTTGTATCTTTCCCAGATTTGCTTCAGCCTCTCAAGTAGCTTAAAATTCAGGCATGCAAAATGGTACTTGTATGAAGTATATTTTATTCTATTTTCATGTCCTTGTGTAACATTCTTGTTAATTCTTTAAGAGCAAAGTCATGTGTTCATTACTTTAAAGCCTTTATAGGTCTTTGAAGTGGCACAAAGTGTCTCCCTGCCACATCGACTCTGCATTTAATCGTATCTTCTGCACTTGATACCATGGCTGCAGATGAAAGCTTCCCTCTTTAGAAGGCAGTCATCTTTTTTTCCTTCCTTGATTTTCTCCTGTAATACTCAGGGCAGTGCTTTATACAAACCAGGTGCCCAATGAAAGTTTGTTGTATTAAATGAAACTCAATGTAATTGAATTTTCAAAGATGATAGAGTCCTATTGCCTTGCAATGGCAAGCATGGAATAACTGACAAAATCAGTTGCCCATTGCAGGAATAATAATAAAAAAACTCATGATGAATTTCCCCTCATAACCAAAGTACTTTGTTTTTTTTTTTTTGCTTTTGTTTTTTGTTTTGTTTTTCCATAGACAGTAGAGATTTATATAATAGTTTGGTTGAAGTTAGTCATTCATGAGCTTTTTCAAAGCTATAACCTTGAGCCTATATAATTAAATTTTACTGGAAGAAATAGATCAGAAAAAGCACTTTAAGTGACACAGTTATAAGAAAGAGAAATATAAGCCAGACAGGGCCTCTTAATCATAACTTCTAATAGGATTGAAAATATGAAAACAATAACTAAACAACAAAACATCCAGGAACGTTGAGTTAAATTTACCAGGAGTGAATCTCAGTGAAGTAAGCTTGTTTTATTGGTCCCTGGGTGCCTGAGGGATACATAATAAAGAGATAAACACAACCCATAAATTGTCTAGGACATGTCAAATAGCTGACTACTGCCCAAGAATACAGATAGAACATGCTCCAATTAAAAAACTCAGGCTTCCTGATTTTCTTTGAGGAGTTGAGTTGATATTCTCCTTCACTCAGGGATTTGCATATCCCAGCCATATGCTCTACCCACTGGGCTATATCTAAAGCCCTAATACACTGTTTTTAAAGAGATTTTATATGAATGTAGTTCTAAATGCTGAGACAAAAGTAGAGATTGATCGTATTAGTAGGTGTTGATTAATATGTTGTAGAATAACTTGTTTTCTGATTCCATTGGTTTAACAAGGAGTCACCGAGTATATGGTTGTAGTCACTCATCAGTGCTGTCAGAATTCACACCCTGAGGCTGGTACCCTTGGAAAATGATTTCAGAGCAAGAAGAGCCTCTGAAACTTCGAAGCCAAAAAAGAAGACACCTTTATGAAGGATGTGCTATTTTTAAGCTTTGAAGTTCAAAGTGCACAGCTTCAGCAGGAAAAAGAAGGTGTCTGGAATCAGGAGGCCTTGTTCTGCCAAGATGATGAAAGACTTCTTACCTTGAGTCAGGGATAAGGTAGGGCCTGTTCAGGTAGGTTCTGTCTCACCAGATGGCTTCACTCTCAGAAGCAAACTCTTTCTTGACAGGTAGAACAGGAAACAAGTGGAACAATTCCCCCTGATTTGGGGGAGAAGTCAATGGAAAGGGCACTTTCCCCAGCAAATATCCAATCCACTGGGGAAGATAGGTTTTACAGAAATAGTGGCAAAGGGCTCCTGGGCATAAGGGTATGCTAATGAAAAGAGGATAATTATGATGAAAGCATAAATATTACACTAGGATACTTAAAGAAAAACATTAACACTGGAATGCCCTTTCTGGTATTCTATTCAAACTCCAAATGTGGGAGTCTGGCCCAGCAGTTTAATTAGTCAAACCATCCCAGTTCATCGAAGGCAGAGCCAAGATTAGATTAGCATCAGAGCCTTCTCTTCTGTAATCTTCTTGCTCTCTAATAATTCCTACCAACCCAAGATCTTGTCTCTAAGCTTTGATCACAAGTGTTTCTTTTAGTTACATATTTTAAAAAATTTATGTAATTAAAATATTTTATTAAGGTGTTATACACAACATTATTGAAAGAAAGAAACAAAGAAAAGGCTATGGATCTACAGGAAGCAAAACATCAAGTCTCATCCAGGTTTTTCCTGCCCCTGCCACACTCCGAAAACTCAGTCACACCAGCTTTTTGAGTGCTTTCTTTTGTTTCTTTTGATCTTTATTGAAAAATAAAATACTGATATACTTATTTCTTGATTTCTTTTTTTTCCATTTTTTATTAGGTATTTAGCTCATTTACATTTCCAATGCTATACCAAAAGTCCCCCATAGCCACCCACCCCCACTCCCCTACCCACCCACTCCCCTTTTTTGGCCCTGGCGTTCCCCTGTACTGGGGCATATAAAGTTTGCATGTCCAATGGGCCTCTCTTTCCAGTGATGGCCGCCTAGGCCATCTTTTGATACATATGCAGCTAGAGTCAAGAGCTCCGGGGTACTGGTTAGTTCATAATGTTGTTCCACCTATAGGGTTGCAGATCCCTTTAGCTTCTTGGGTACTTTCTCTAGCTCCTTCATTGGGGGCCATGTGATCCATCCAATAGCCGACTGTGAGCATCCACTTCTATGTTTGCTAGGCCCAGGCATACTCTGACAAGAGACAGCTATATCAGGGTCCTTTCAGCATAATCTTGCTAGTGTATGCAATGGTGTCAGCATTTGGAAGCTGATTATGGGATGGATCCCCGGATATGGCAGTCTCTACATGGTCCATCTTTTTATCTCAGCTCCAAACTTTGTCTCTGTACCTCCTTCCAAGGGTGTTTTGTTCCCACTTCTAAGGAGGGGCATAGTGTCCACACTTCAGTCTTCATTTTTCTTGAGTTTCATGTGTTTAGGAAATTGTATCTTATATCTTGGATATCCTAGGTTTTGGGCTAATATCCACTTATCAGTGAGTACATATTGTGTGAGTTCCTTTGTGAATGTGTTACCTCACTCAGGATGATGCCCTCCAGGTCCATCCATTTGGCTAGGAATTTCATAAATTCATTCTTTTTAATAGCTGAGTAGTACTCCATTGTGTAGATGTACCACATTTTCTGTATCCATTCCTCTGTTGAGGGGCATCTGGGTTCCTTCCAGCTTCTGGCTATTATAAATAAGGCTGCTATGAACATAGTGGAGCATGTGTCCTTCTTACCAGTTGGGGCATCTTAAATAAATAAATAAAATAAAATACTGATAAATAAAATAAAATACTGATATACTTATTTCTTGATTTCTTGATTTTACATCTTACTTATGTATAGGGGGTAATTCTGATGCTCAGGTCCTGTTCTCTAATTGGTTCTTGATCTGTCAGTAAAGAGAGCCATGGGCCAATTGCTGGGTGGAAGATTCAGGCAGGACTTCCAGGTCCCTAGAGGAAAAGGAAATGCAAGAGTTCACCATGCTTTGGAAAGAGGAGAACTGGGCAACCATGTGAGATCTCAAAATGTAGAGTGCCACATAGGCTGCTCATTAACACCTGAAGTTTAGGGCAGGTGAGAGAGACTTGAGATAAGAAACTGATAGGGACAGGCTTTTCCAGGTGAGAGATAGTAGTACCTACCCTGCAATTGTTCCAAGAAGGCAAGTAGAAGAGGAACAAACTATGTGTATGTACCTTTTGTATGAGAATTCAAGGGAAGCTGAGATGGGGTTGGTAGCACAGTCACCTCTTGAAGTAAAGGCAGGAAGAGCTTAAAACTATATGCTACACTTATAAACTTGATAGAGGATTTAGTTCATCTAATCACCAATACTCTCTTTTTAAAAAATTCTCTCAAAATTTATTATTATTTATTATCCCCATATTTTTTCCATTTCCATGAAGAACAATTAGGGCAATTAGGGCTGGCCAACCAGGGCTGAGAAATCAGCAGTGATTAAGAAGAGACCAGTATCAATGACTTGAATTCTTTCTGGAATATTTCCTTAGGGTCAGCACAGAGAAGCTATCTATGGTCGAGTGGATCAAAGGCACATCACATACAGGCAGCTGAACTTGGTAATGTGTAAGAGGCACCCAGGTGGAACTTGTTTTGAAGGCATAAAGGAATCAGAAGACTAGCTGAGGCTTGGTGCTATGTGGCAGGGATAGAGACCATAAAGAGGGCCCAGAAGAGACTGTTAGTGAAGGTGCACCCCAGTTGCTATGAAGATCTGGGCATTTTGTAGATGCTAGCACCATGAAATGACCACCAAGGAGAGAAGCAGCTGTAGAGTGGAGCTGGCCTGACTCTGTGAGATAAGCTGTGTGTATTTCAGATGGTAAAGCTCCACTTGGAGCTGTTCAAAGGCCCTGTGGCACCCAGAAGATGGTGAGTGAATCCCAAACATTTGATACTGAGTTATTTATAATGATGGAATTTGGTCTTGTTTGTTCAGATTGTGACTGTGTCCTAATTCTTCTTGCATTAAAAAAAAAACTAACTTTTTAAAAAATTTTACTAGAGTCCATAGTTGAGAGATTTTAGATGTATTAAAGAGAGTAAAATTTTAACTACTGGGGATTTTAAACTTTGGAATATGATTTATATTGTGATATTGATATGACAGTTTAAAGATAACAAGCAAGAAAAAGTTATGATCTAATAGTGATGTCTTTATGTGTCAAGAAGATAAAAGTTCAAATGTACTGGATAGTTTTATGTCAACTTGAAACAAGCTAACATCATTTCAGAAGAGGAAATTTCATCTGAGAGTATGCAGCCATCATCTTAGCCTGTGGGACATCTTATTGAATAATAATAGTTAACATCATTAATGTCTTCTTCTTTGTACTATGACTTACTAAATTTAACCAGGGCTATCTGTATGAACATGGGTTTGGAACATAGCTGAAAAAAAAAAATAAAAAACTCTGTCCCTACTGTAGTATAAGCCAGTAGCTAAGATGACCAGTCTTATGCAGGCCCATTGAAAGCTGAAGGCACTCAGCAGCTTTGAGATCATGAGTGCATTAGCTGGCTCATACTCAGAAAATGATCCTTCCCTGACCTTCATCCTATCGTCCAGTCCTTATATTCCTTTTGCTCCATATTTTACAATGTATTCTGAGCCTTAGAGGGGGTGGTACAAATGTCTCAGTTAGGGCTCAGTACTTTGAGAACCTTATACAGCCACGAGTCTATGCATTCACCATTGTTCAGTGAAAAGAAAGCTTCACTGATTAAAGTTGGGTGTAGCACTTGCCTACAAAGGAATTTTTGACATCATGCTAATTTATCTAAGCAACAGTATTCAGTTACTCTTTAGGGCCTATAATGTCTTTGGATGGAATTTTGATCAGGTTTACAGTAATAGACATAGATTTATGCCTGTGCAGAGAACCTTAACAGATAGTTATGGAAAACAAGATGTGTCCATGTAAGAGAATGAAACTAGATCCTATTTTCTTACCCTGAACAAAACATGGCTCAACTTACCCTGAAACACTGAAATGGCTGCAGTAGAGGAATTTTAATCCAGCAACATGGCTGTTCTGCAGGAATCTCATCCTAAGATTTGATCCAGCAAGAATGCAGACACATCTTGATCATTACAGAATGATCTGGCTGGAATGCAGGCATGCTCTTAGTACACAACTTTAATTCCTAACAATGAAGGTAAGGTTATAAGGAAGCAACCATGTTTCAAAGTGACATCTAAGTGAGGGGCAGTCAAAGTGGTGAATCAGAAAAATGATTTGACAGAATGAGTCTGAGATAGGATATGTCCAACTCTCATGAGAACAGACAGGAAAGAGAGGCAACTTAAGAGAACAATGCAGGGAGAGAGAATAAGCTAGACACAGATGGTGGTGGTGGTGGTGTGTGTCTTTTACCAAGACAGTTGTATAAATACAGGTTGCAGAGAGAATAAACTAGATACAGGTGAAGACAGAATGAGCCAGAGAATAAGAAGGAGCCAGAGGATTAGAATATATTGCTAAAGTTAGTATGATGCCAAACAGAGCAATGCAGACAGAGGTCAAAAGAAGCTAGATTGAATCAGTCAGTCAGCTTGGAAGATTAGATTGTATGGAGGCTAGAAGCTTCTTGGCCTAGGGATAGTTAGAACAGAGAAAGAAATAGTCTGGGTTCACCTGAAACCATGTAAAACACAGCTTGGGCACAACTCTCATCTCACCCCATAATGTAAGGAAATAAAAGCAACACTTCCAGGCTACAGGACAAAGACCGAGGATGTTCTTAGCCAATCCTGAACCACTAATCACAAATACTGATAATACAGCTTTGTCTTTAGATAATAATAGGCTTTGAATGTGCATATAAAAGACTTCTAAAACTTTGAGGTAATTTGAATAAAAATGGTCCTCATAGGCTCATATGTTTGAATGCTTAGTCATTAAGGAGTAGACCTATTTGAGGATTAGAATGGATTAGGAGGTGTGGCCTTGTTGAAAGAGGTTTTTCACTATTGGTGAGCTTTGAGGTTTCAAAAACCCAAGCTAGGCTCAGTCTCTTTATCTGTCTGTCTCTGTCTCTCTACTTGTCTGCCTGGAGATTAGGCTATAGCTCTCAGCTACTTCTCTAGCACCATGCCTGTTACTCATGCCAACCTGCTTCCAGCCATGATGATAATGGACTACCCCCTGAAACCATAAGCAAGTCCCCAGTTTAATGTGTCTTCTTATAAGAGTTGCCACGGTCATGTTGTCTCTTCACAATAATAGACACTGACAAAAATAGGAGTTGGTACCAGGAAGTAGGTTATTGCTATGATGGGTCTGACCATACTGCTTGTCAGAGGAATGTGGAAGATTCTGAGACTGCATTAGAAAAAAATGTTTGAACACTTTAGGCAGGCCTTCACAGACCATAGTAATAGGAGCATGGATAGCAGTGCAGAGGTCAATATGAGCTATGGGAGCCCAGCTCAAGAGGTCTGAGAGAAGAAGAACACAGCAGCTTGTCTAGAGACCAAATATCTTGTTACACTTTGGCAAAGAATGTGGCTGGCTTTTGGCCTTGGCTAAACTGAAGACTTTGGGGGATAATTTCTTTGGCAGAGGAAGTTTTAAGACAGCCTAATATTAACTCTGCAGTGAAGTTATTAATAATTAGTCCTATGCAGATCTACAATGAAAAGGAGTTAGCACACAAAAAGAAATACAAAAATGTACAGTTTAAGGAGAAAAGGATCACTAGGAAATGTAATATTTGAGCCAATTTTAGTGCTCCGGGAGATAAAAGGCTTAAAGAAAGCTAAACCTAAAGAGAAAAATGGAGTGGTACCTTCAAGGTAAAAATATACTCCCAACTTATGACAAGGAATTGAAGGCTCAAAGGAAACCATCAACAATAAAAAGCTCATGGAAACACAAATCAAATCAAGAAAGGGTCCAGGTTCCAGCCCCAGCAAACAGAAGAAAGTGGCAGCTTCAGTCACATGGTTTTGGCTTTACCATCAAGAAGGATACAGGAGAGGGGTTATGGAAACTTCCTCTGTGGTTGAAGAATGCCAGTGAAGCTAGGAGTATGACAGGGATGTCCCTGCATAAAAGCCCAGAGAGGTCATTGTGTGAAGTGGGGAAGAGGGAACCTGGTTTGCTTTGAAGACTCCAAGATGAAGGAGATACCAGAGCTGTGGGATACATGTTAAGGAGTCCTACTAACAGGGAGTGGAAACAGTCCAAAAGAGAGAGATGGGTTGCAGTCAACATATTTGAAAGGAATTGAAAATCTGAAGAGTGCTGTGACATCAGACACAGAGATACTGAATTTGGAATTTGCCTTGCTCAGTTTTGATCTTTTCATTGGTCAATACTTCCTCACTATATTTCTTTCCTCCCCTTTGAAATGGTAATATATATTCTGCACCATTGTATGTTAGAAGTGTATGATATGCTTTTGGATTTTTGATTTTACAGGGGATTATAGTTAAGAGATTGCCTTCAGTCTCAGAAAACTTTGGGCTTTTAAACAGTGTTATGACTGTGATAGACTATAGGGGCTTTTGTAGTTGGACTTAATGCTATAGTGAACAGGGAGTGGAATATGGTGGTTTGATTAGGCTCATATATTTGAATGCTTAGTCACCGTGGAATAGAATTTTTGATAGGATTAGAAAGGTTAGAATATATGCCACTGTGGGTAGAACTTGAGGTTTTAATAACTCTTTCAGGAGATCAAGTTTTGCTTTGCTTTCTTACCTGTGGATCAGGATATAGCTCTCAGCTCTTTTCTGAGACCATGCCTGCTTTGTGTGCTACCATGCTTCTAGCCATGATAATAATGACCTACTGTGGTGGTTTGATGGAAACGGCTCCTACAGACTGATGTATTTGAGTGCTTGGCTATAGGGAGTGGCATTATTAGGAGGTATGGCCTTGTTCGGTAGGCATGGCATTGTTGGAGGAAGTATATCATTGTGGAGACAAGCTTTGAGGTCATATATGCTCAAGATATACACAGTGTGGCACATAATCACCTTCCACTGCCTGAAGATCAAGATGTAGAACTCTCATCTCCTTCTCTAGCACCATGTCTGCCTGGGTGCTTCCATGCTTCCCACCATGATTATAATGGATGAAACCTCAAACTGTAAGCCAGCACCAATGAAATGTTTTTGTTTTTGTTTTGTTTTTTTTTAATAAGAGTTGTCTTGGTTATGGCATCTCTTCACAGTAATGAAATCCTAACTAAGGCAACTACCCTTTGTAACTGAAAGCAAGTCCCCAGTAAATACTTTTCTTTATAAGAGTTGCTGTGGTCTTAGTGTTTCTTCATAGCAATAGAAACCCTAAGACAGCCTCAAAATTTCTTATAAAGGTATTATACAACCAGTCTTAGCCTAATATGTGTTTATCACAGTCCTATTAACACATATAAAAAGTTTGACAAAAGGTTATGCCAACATGAAATAGATATTTAAAAAGTTATTTTATCATTTATTTATCTGCATATGTGTATCTGTGCATGTGTGTGAAAGTGCTTCACTTCAAGAGGCCAGAAGAGGGTGATAAACTCCCTTGAGATGGAGGCAAGGTGGTTATGAGCTACCCACTTTCTTCCTGTGGATATTACCTTTAACAAATAGTTCTGGAAAAACTGAATGCCTACCTGTGGGTGCTGAGATCCCAACGCTGGTTCTCTGCAGAAGCAAGTACTCTTATTACTGTACTACACAACTAACCCCTGAAATGGAGATTTTAAAAATAGTTGTGTTTAAGTTGTACAGAATGAGAGCCTTCCATTTATTTACCCCCCATGCATGCCAGCTTCAAAACTTAAAAATTATTTTCTCATCTATTTTCTTTCCACTATTTTTCAGAATTATAAATTCTCCAGTATGCTCTTATGATGACATTTTTGCTTAGGATATAACTGACATGAAATTATTATGTCAAACACAATAATCCACTTATCATATCTAATACATTGTCCATGGTCTAAGTTTTTTGATTGTTTCAAAGACTCCTTTCACAGGTGGTTTCTGTAAGTGAGGGCACAGTGAAACCACCAAACCAGACCATGCCGCGAGTAGAAAAGAAGGTTACTGAAGATCAAACTTTCAAACCTATATCTTTCCAGGAGACAGAGAGAAGGAAATTACAAAAAGTAAGTGAATCTCATATGACACTCAGCAGGGTGGGGGGTCTTTGAGATGGTACAGGCTGGTAAGATTTTCAGGGCACCAGATACCCTTGCCCAAGGCAGTTGACCTTTGGGTTAGATGAAGGGAGGTTACCGTTAAAAGAAAGGCTTTTGTTTTTCTTTTATTGGATATTTTCTTCATTTACATTTCAAATGCTATCCCTTTCCAGTTCTCCCCTCCAGGACCCCTATCCCATCCTCCCTCACCCTGCCTCTATGAGGGTGCTCCCTCCCCCACTCCCTTCTTCCCACCCTGGCATTCTTCTACACTGAGGCAATGGACCTCCTCAGGCACAAGGGCCTCTCCTCCCACATACTCGGCCCTGCCGGAGCCCTGGGTCCCTGCATGTGTACTCTTTGGTTGGTGGTCTGTCCCCGGAGCTCTGGGGGATCTGGTCAGTTGCTCCCCCCACAAGACTGCAAAGCCCCTCAGCTCCTCCAGTCCCATCTCCAACTCCTCCATGGGGTACCCCGTGCTCAATCCAGTGGTTGGCTTCGAGCATCCACCTCTGTATTTGTTAGGCTCTAACAGAGCCTCTCAGGAGACAGCAATATCAGGCTCCTGTCAGCAAGCACTTCCCAGCATCCACAATAGCATCCAGGTTTGGTGACTGAATGTGGGATGCAGTCTCTGAATGGCTTTTCCTTCAGTCTCTGCTCCACACTTTCTCTCCATACTTCCTCCTGTGAGAATTTAGTTTCCCCTGCTAAGAAGCGCTGAAGCATTGATTGAGGAAACCCAGGCATGCATGCTACGCACAGAGAAATAGACCCTGTGCTGAAACCGCATCTATCCAAGGCTGCTTTTGTTTACTTGTTTGGCTTTGTTTTGGGTTTTTCATTTGTTTTGCCTCAGAAGAGTCTTCTTCTTCTAATTTCTACACTTTGAAGAAAGATAGGATGGCTGATTGGCTCACACCTGCAAACACATCTAGACCTAGCCTCAGACTTGTTGAGTCACTTCATCACCATGGGGTCTACTGGAAGAAGAAACTACCCAAATTGTCCTCTTTTCCTGTCTGTCTGACTACCAGGGAATCTGTCTAACTCCCAATCCCTCCGGTTGCTCATAAGAGAACACTGAGTTTTAAATGTTGCATTTAATTATAACTCTTAAATGTCTTTTAATTCTTTTACAGTCTGATTTATTTTATTTATGTCATTGATTTGGTGGGAGAATAATTTTCTTCATTTCTTTCATTTCATCCTACACTTGACTTGTAGACGTTGTTTGAACTTGACCCTCCCCCCTTCTCTCCCTTATACTTCTTGATTAGATGCAGATTCAATTGGTAAGACCCCCCCCCCAACATGGACTTTTGATTTTGTCAGTTACAACATACATAAAACTTGTTATTGTATTAATTGCAAAGCTTTGAGGAGAAAGAACACTGACCCAAATCATCATAGCCAAATTAAAGAAAGCAATTAATTAAAGCAAGCTTTTTTATTTATTTACATGACCATCTCCCACTAAGGTGGGGTTCAAAAGGTCAGAATCAGGCATGGGGAAGATAAAGGCTTTTATAGCTCAGGGGTGGGGAGTTTCCAAATAGAGAATTTGGCACACAAATGGGTGGTGTTACAGAAACAGGACATAACAAGGTAGTCATTACAAGGTAGCCCTAATAACCCTTTGAAACAAAGGTAGGGTTGTAAGATGGTCATGGTTGCAAAATGGTCTAACAAGTTCCTGAAACAAGGACATTGTTGCTGTTTCCTGGAACAGGCAGTATGGAAACATTTGTAATTAAGGTTACAGATAGTAGCCCAATCCGAAAACCAGACATCTAATCATAAAGAGGAATGAATCTAGTTTGTCTTTTTGTAAAACGGTTTTCAAGCCTAAGATGGACACAGGCTGGTTCTGTAAAACTCTGGTGAGCCTTAGCTTACTGGGGACTCCCTGAGTGAATGATACAGAGCCGGGAATCAATGCAAAAAGCAAGAGGAATTTATTGTTCCAACATGTTGGGTTGCCCTGCACATGGAGAAAGAACAACCACTCATAGCCTGTCTGGTGAGCCTTTATACAGTTCTCAAAGCAGCAGCCATTAGGCACAATGTGATTGGCAGAACAGTGTGAACTTACTGTGAACCATGTATGGGCCAAGGGCAGGATGTTCTTCTCACACGGTGGCCTTTTAGAAAGAAATGCATAAACTATGATAAACAAGCTCACTTGAAAGCAAGGGCATAAAGGGAATTTCCTGGCACGTCCTCATCATCTCTGTGGGCAAGACTTCACAAGGCCGAGATGATAAGATGTAACACTAGGTGTATTGCAAACTATACTTGTAGTTGCTTACACTATGAGCATCACCTCATATTTTGCTTGCTGTAATAATGAAAGTAAGAAGTGGCTGCTTTGTGCTAGTCTTGAGCACAAAAATCTTGAGTCCTCTGGGTACCTCACTCAGATATTTGCCCTTCCCTTTGATCAGTGGAGACTGAGCCTAGCTGGCTGGGGCAAGTCCACAGTCCCTCATAGGCTCATATATTTGAATATGTGTCTCCAGTTAGTAGTACTGTTTGGGAGGGTTATAGGATTTTAGGAGGTGCAGCCTTCCTGGAGGAAGTTCATCACTAGGGGTGGAATTTGAGAGTTTACAGCGCTAGCCCACTTCCAGTTTGCCCTCTCTGCTCTTGTTCTGAAGTGGACTGTGGACTTTCAGCTTTCTGCTGCAACATGGACTCTCGCTCTGAAACCATAGCCCCCTCCTCACCACCAAAAATTGCTTAAGTTGTTTCTGGTTAAAGTGTTTTAGCACAGCAGCAGAAAAGTAACTAATACCGTTATGCACATTTAAGAGGAATTAATATTAATACAATTTCCAACAAGCACATCACTATTATATTTAGAAGGGGCAATATGAGTACACATACACACACACACACACACACACACACACACACCATGCTAATGTCAGAATCCAAATAGCTAAAATTTAATGAGTGATTTTTTTTTTTTAATTATCCAGGGATCCAAAACCACTTGCTTCTTGCTTCTAGACCTCTTCTTGAGGAACTCTTCGGTGGTGTTTTCTTCCCTTCTCACTTGTCCAGAGACTGCCGTGTGCTGATGACTGCCTATACATTGCGCGTGCAGAAAGGCACAGGAGAGAGTATGACTTAGGAATCAGGCTGTGCTGCCGACTGAGATAAACCACATGCAGTCTCCACCACAGTTGGGAATGTTTCAGGGGCAAGGCAGAGCAGAAAGCAGTTAGAAGTCTATCACCTGCCTGCCATGCTCTATAGCACCACTGCGAATCCAGAAAGATCAGTCAGGATCATTGTGCGTATGGAAGAAAGAGCACACATACCATCATGCTTCCCACCCAGGTCTACACGAACTCTGCTGTGTGGACATCCCGGGGCTCCCAGTCATGGCGATCAGAATCACCGAGGACCTTCCGTTTCATTTCTGTCTGGCTTCCCTGAGGGTGGGTCCCAGGTGCTACTTTTAGCAAGCTATATGGTGATTCTAATGTGTAGTCAGAGCTGAGAAATTTCAATTTATCTACAAATTTGAAGAACCATTTGTAGGCCTTACCATGTGTATCTCGCTATGCTGTAAACCTTGGGTACACGTAGAAACTGGTTTCTTTTCCTTCCTTTGAGACAGGGACTTGGCATGTTGCTCCAGCTGTCCTAGAACTCACGATCCTCCTCCATTAGCCCCCACACAAAAGCAATGTGCCGACTTACCTAGCGAGAAACTGATTTTTAGAAAGACACTATTTGCTTAATATCTTGCCAGAAAAGTAGTTTAGTATCTAGTCTATTTGGGTTCGGAAACAAGGCTTTTTGAACTTACTTTGAACATGACTGAAAGTAAGACAGCAATTACATCACTCCAAACATACATGATGGAAAGTACTGACAAGTGATATCTAAAAATGAATAAATGTTTTAAAGGAGTACACAGGTTTTTACTTTGTCTAATTAAAACAATAATGATAGAGTCTAGGCATTTAGCCGTGTGGTAGAGCACTTGCTTAGTGCATATAGGAGGTGAGACTCCTGATCTGTACTTTGCCTCTAACACAAACAGAGAAAATGATACAGATTTATATATAGCAAAATGATATTGGGGCTATTAGAGACTTTTTTCTAAGCCATGAAAATCCAGGGCTCTTTTCTATTCCAACAAAAGGCAATACCTTTTCCCCACCAAGGCTTTCCCATTTATGTATATACTTCAGTGTTTCTTGCCGTTGTATGTCTTTACTTTCTTTAAAAACAAACAAACACACAAGCAAAACAAACAAACAAACAAACAAACAAACAAACAACCCCAAACCAAAAGCACTTTCAAGATGACTCCCATCTCTAGCACTTACTTTGAGGCCTATTCTTATCATATGTGTGTGAACATGTCTGAGTGTGTGCACATGTGTGCATGAGGAGACCAGGTCACATCAGGACTCTTAATCATTCCCCACCATATTTTTTAGATAGGTTATCCTATGGAACCTGGAGCTCACCTATTCCTTTAGACTGTCTCACTGACAAGCTCCAGAGGTCCTCCTATTTCTGCTCTCCATTGCTGAGTTCTGGGTTGGTTCTGCCATGCCTGGCTAAGAATTGGAATTCATGTATGCATGGCAGGTGCTTTACTGATAGAGCCATCTCCCCTCATCATTTGTTTTTACACCAAATTATATGACACATGATGCTTTGTGATCCCCCCGCCCCCCCACTGGAGGGTCATCTCTCCGCAGCTCAATCTACTTTCATGGGGACTGTGGCCATATTCTCCATCACTGCTCCTGTACATTTAGAAGCAGGCACACAACTGAAGCTGAGAACAGCTGTGTGGCCCCAGCAAGTCAGATGTTGAAATTTCATTTCTTTATTCCTTAAATGAAAGGGAAGTTTTAGGTTGTTCTAAAGTCTCTTCTAGAGTTATAGATATGATATGTCAGGAATCCTATAACACTTACAAGTGAAAAGAAAAATATGAAATGGTTTAGATCTGTGACAATTAGAAAGTTTCCTATGTGGGAAGAAACAAGCGGAAGTTAACATATTTTAATTTTATTACATTCTCTGTGTGTGTGTATGTGTGTGTGTGGGGGGGTTCATTCATGTTGAGGCTGCTGTGTGGTGGTCAAAGAGCCATTTGGGGGAGTTAGTTTGTCCATCATCCTGGGGACTCAAACTCAGGTCATTGGACTTGGGTGGCAATCAGCTTTACCCACTGAGCTATCTTCCCAGTGGGAAAGCTGGTACTTTGGGTAGGAAACATCAACTTCTCCATTCTAGCTCTGAAAAGACAGAATAGTTATTAAGTTATAAAAAAGAAGTTAGGCCCTGTGTCCTTGGGACACTGAAATTGTGACTATTTGTGAACCCCATTTTCCCCAGTTAATGACTACGCACTTGGAAAGAATTCCTATAGACTGTTATGCAGGAGAATCGATGACCTAAAAATAGAAGGCCCAACAATGAGTACAGGTTGGTGTATTTGCTGGCAAAGGTGCCATAGGTTAAGGGGAAAGTTAAATAAAATGTCAAGCACAGGGTTCCATTGGTCCAATGCCCCTTGGCCTGCTCACTTGCTGAAGACATCACATGTTGAGGAGGATGGAAGTGCATTCGAAGTTACAGTTCTAGCTCCTGCTTAGAGAAAACAGAATCCGTACAAGGGAAACACAGGCAAATGTGGAGAGAAACTGAGTCTTTAAGTCCAGCAGAAAAAAATTTAAAAAGGAAATTTAAAGATTTTTTTTTTTTTTGGGGGTAGGGGGTGACTACGTCATTACTAGTCTTTATAAATAGGAGCCGATAAATTACACAGCCTTCACTACAGATTTTCTTAAGTCCCTTTGGATTAAGTCCTGGTTATTAGATCCAGCCATCCCAACTGCTTTATGATGGATTCTCTTCACTAGGACGGAGCCTTCCTTGTTTCTTTTCCTCCTCCCCTCTTCTCTCCTCCCTTCTCCTCCCCTTCCTTGCCCTCCCTCCCGCTTTCTTTTCTCCAAAGCCTGGAGCTTAGTTTCTCTCCATCTGGTAACACAAATTGCTTCTACCTCTTGCAAGCAGCCGTGTACTCCACAGTGGCCTAAGGGTAAGAACCAAGTTGGTTGAAGCCAGGGCTAAAAGGTGCAAGCTCCTTTGAATTAGAAAATGTCACTCATACCTTCAGAGTCCTTTGCTGGGACTGATGTTTGAAGCCCAGGCTGGATCATACCCCCTAATTGCCTAACATCTTCCTTTCCATTTCCGTTAGAGTGGTCCCACAGGACTGCGAAGCAAGGATTGAAACCAACAGATACAACAGCAGCTTTGGATGCTGGTCTGCTGTGGAGTCAGGAAAACTGCTAGTGCTCCGAGCCTCCTGGGCCCTCCACTCTGCCATAAATGTGGACGATGGTTAGGAAAACAGTAAGTGTCATTTATCACTTGGAAGCAACATTTCAAAAGCACCATAACTGAGATTTGATGGTGGTATCTTTCCTTCAGGTTCTTCCTGAGTCCAGTTTGGTGATCATGAATGCCAGTGGTTCTAGCAATCCAGGTGGAAGCCACCGGGCAGGTGAGCATGGGTCAAAGCAAGGCATGTCTGCCACTATAGTTCACGACTCCTTCAGCGGTCCAGGTAAGGGTCCAAGCTGGTCTTCAATGTGAAGTGCTCCAGATGAGCCCCTCCTCACAGTGTTGGAAATGAAGAAACACCCGGGAGGCTGCCCAATCAGCGGAGGGAAGCATGGTCCCATTGGGCGCCGATTTTAGCTCTATGGTAAGTGTGGCCCAGGCAGGGATGGGGGGTGTTAAGATAAAGATCTTAACAGAGGTGTGGGCAGTTCAAGCAAATGTGAGGTTTCCTGAGCTAGCCAGCAGTGGCTACACATCTTTGGTGTAGGGTCTGAGCACTTAACTCCCGTTTTAGGGGGTGGGGTGACCTGGGGACCTGGAGCGAGAGGAGTCTGAGTTTAGACTGCAGAAGACTCCCGGGAGCCTGTCTGAGCTGCCCCCTCCCCCTTTCCTTGCCTCCACCCCACTCCTCTCTTCCTTACCTCGCGGCCTAACCAGCAGCGGGCGCCTTTAAGAGCGAGCGCTGGTTAACCGGGGGCGGGAGCCGCCGGCAGCCGGCAAGGCGGAGGCACTGCCGGGCGATGCCCCGACTCTCCGCCGCCGCCTCGGCCTCCTCCTGCGCCGGGGGCTCGGAGCTGTGGAGCTGCGGTGCGATGTCCGCAAAGTTCCGGGAGGCAGCGGTCGCCTACTCCCCGCCGTCCCGCCGCGGCGCCTTTTGTGCGAGGTGTGAGCGCTTCCCTGGCAGGCGAGCGCATCCTGGGCGGGCGGGCGGGCGGGCGGTCGGTCGGACGGGCTGGCTGGTGGCGCGGAGCGCGGCTCTCTCCGGACCCCGCGGCAGGAAGCGGCTGACTCGGCAGCCGGCAACCCGGAGAGGCTCCCGGCGCGGCCGCGGCTTCCCGGGGCCACGCGATGTCCTGCGCTGCTTCGGGCCTCCTTGATCCCCGGTGCTCCAGCCGGGGCTCCGCCGAGCAGACCTCGCGGAGGGCTGTGACCCTCGGGAACTTTCCCGCCCTGGGCTCTCCACTCTAGGCTGAGACTCAGCATGTTCGCCTGGGTATTTAAAAAAAAACTTAGCAACGTAGCTTTATGAGAAATTAACCCCCAGGGCTGATCCAGTTTTCAGAAGTGATCTTTGATGAAATATTTGGATTGTCTGAAATACTTAGGAAATACAGGCTTTTGCGTTAGAATGCACCCCCACCCCCGCCTTCGCCACCCCAGTGAGGCAGGGTGAGGTTTAGTGGCATCCTTTTAAAAAAGGATTTTCTTTGTTTATCGACAAGTTTGCTTTTCATCATGTCTTAGATTAAGAATGCTCTAACTTCTTAAGGATTTTATAAGTAATATTTCTAGAAATGGTAAACAATACTTGGTTTATTGTATAATATGACTTTACTTCAGACACTTTTACCCAGGAAGGAGGTAAGCAATCATTTATTTGATAAAGGCTAATAGAAAGTTCATCTCCTGCGGACGGTCTTTCTCCACGGGTCCCACATGGGAAGGAAGCCCCACATGCTTACCTTTCGGGCTTCAGTTCCTGCATTCTGCGTTCTCCTGTTAGTGTGGTCATCTGATGTCAGCTGGAAGTCAAAAGTGCTGATAAAGAGTTCTGTGCGGTATTACACAGTATCACATAGCCCACATTTTAGTGACACAATTGATTGTATCATCTAGTTCACTTGGAACAATTATAATCAAACTCTCGCCCTTAAATCCTGAACTTTTCAGAGTAAGTTATGCATATGTTTCATATATGTGGAAGAAAGATACTTGCTACTAAAATAGTAAGGATAGCTAAGGAAATGCCTTATCTGTACCATGGAAGTTTTGCAATAACAGAAATAGCCACGAATACTGTAAAAAAAAATGGGACATTGATTTTTGTCTTGGAATATAATTTTGTCACTTTGTTACATATATGTATGTATATATACACATATATGTATATATGTGTACATGCACATTTATATGTGTGTGTGTCTGTGTATGTGTGTATGTACTACCAGAAAATGCTTACAGAGTTGTTTTAATCATCAGTTCTGATGTGTGTGTGTGTGTGTGTGTAATTTTTTGTCAACATTCTTGGAGAAGTATTTGCTCAGAAGTCTCATACTTAAACCCCTAACTCTGGGTGCAGTTGTCCCTTATGTTGGTTGTACTTTGGGCAGGTTGGTAAGGGTTTGATGCTCTAAAGGTGGCTGTGACTGAGTCCTGGGCAGTGTGACTTCTTTGAGATTATATCGCTATACTTGACTTGGGACGTATATTGTATGAGGATTCTTTTTGAGACCTTTTCTCTGTACTCACGTGCATGGATATGGATTTATGTAGATATAATGATGTCATACAAGCCCTGTGTCTGTCATGTATCTCTGTCACCTGTCACAGGGAAATCATTCAGGGACACAATGGCGCATGCTCACTAAGAACAGCAGATCTATATGGTTAGAAGCTAAAAACTGTTCTTGCTAGGGTTGGTTATCTTTGAACATTTTAGTTAAAGAATACTGCTTCCTGACAAACACTTCAACTCTTATAAAGCTTGGACTAGCATGCCATTACCAAAGATCTTAAACACACATATATCTATCAAAGCAACCCCACCACTGGGGTTGATTGAATCAGGCATTTTTCTCAGGATCAAAACAATTTCACCATTAGAAGGTGATTCTCTAGGTAAAACTTAGATTTTTCAGCACATCAAAAATGGCCTCGGGTGATTCTCCAGTTTACAACTTAGAAAGTTGACCTCAGTAGCAAACCTAGAGGAAGTTCTATGTTCCCCTCTGTGAAAACTCTTTTGCTGTCTGATTTGAGAGTGGCCCACTGATGGTTCAGTAAACAGTACTCAGAATACAGTGCTGCCAGGGCTATTAAGGGTACCATGCTCTTCCTTTGGAGCAGTCGCTTTCCACAGCTGATGCTGAGGGATTTCAGTGTCTACATGAACATTACAGATGGAATTAGCAACTCTTAGAGTGGTTTTTTATTTTTGCTTTAATTTGCTAGCTATTGGGGAAATGCGTTCGCAATTTGCTTTTGCTATAAATGCTCTTTACATTGTTGCAAGTGGTCTTCCTCATAACATCCCGCCCTCTGCTTTTGATAGCCAGGGTTAGGGTGAGTTCTTACTGTTCTCTTGAAATACATTAGGGAGTTTCTTCAAATTTACATTATGTCTCTTAACTTAAAAAGAAAAATCACGTTGGAAATGTTGAACTAGGCAATAGTCTTTTTTTCTTTTTGAAGCTGATGGGATTTTTGTCAGTCAGTTTGAATTACTTGGGAAGTTTCTGTAAGGTCAGACATGGTCTTTTAGTTTGAACTGGATGATGAACAAAATCAGTACTCTCGCAACCACAAAACACGGAGAACATTCCACATAATTTGCAGTGTGGGCAGCCCAGCATGCTTTGGTGTTTAGCTGGCTTGAGGCAGCAGGCCCTGCTTGTTAAAAATGGATTCTCAAGTTGACGACAAGCTGTTTCTGTCTTTGAGCTTGGCACATAGGATACAATGCCTTTTGCCCCTACACCAGTAGATATGGACAAAACTGGCAAGTATAATTTGTGTGCATTTCTGTTTGTATGACAGAAGGTTTTGTTACTTAATGCACGAAATTCTAGTGTCCTGCAAAGTTCATTCCTGATCGCTGTAAGTGGAAGGAGCATCTAGGTGGGAGTTTAACTCAGCTCAAAGGTTTTGGAGAAAAATGTGTGTATTTGCAGTTAAGAGGGTCCACTATTGATCACATATTGAAATTAATAGTGACATTATTGTTTTCAGCATTCATTTCATAAATAATGCAAAAGAAATTATGCCCGTCTAGGCCCAGCTAAGATTAAGAAATTACCCAGTCGGATCCTGACCTACATGCTGACTGATTCTTAGGTAATTTCTAGGTGGAACCCTCATAATTTACTCATGTATTTTACATACCTTTTGCAAAGTTTTGGCCAAAGCTTCTTGGTTAACTTTCTTCATTTGACCAGATGAGCTCAGTCTGTAGGAAGAACTGGGAGGAATCCTTGAGGAGGTTGGTGCAGAAAAGACGGACATCATTCTGCATTGTAGTGCTTACCTACCAAAGGGAGACA